>NW_004955407.1:1128994-1241228 GCF_000276665.1 Chinchilla lanigera | reverse complement strand
TTTATATGTGGGCGGATGCATATATATGTGTATATACGTGGGTGGATGCATATATATGTGTATATATGTGGGCGGATGCATGTATATGTGTATATATGTGGGTGGATGCATGTATATGTGTGTATATATGTGTGGATGCATGTACATGTGTGTATATGTGGGTGGATGTATGTCACATACACATGTGTATATGTCACATACACACACATGTATATGTCACATACATACACATGTGTATTGCATATGTATGTGGATGGACGAGAAACATTTAATTCATGTGTCTGTGTGCATAAAGGAACAAACTTTTATTTGAGCAAATATATGGGAGAGAGATTGATACAGATGAATTTTAAGAGAATGAGGAATTTTGAACAGAAAATATAGAAATTAAATGTGTATTTTAAGCCAACCACTGAGGCTACTTTGAATTCAATGGGATTGGTAAGATCAAGGGACTTTAGGTAAAAGCTGGGATAGGTAGAAAAGGGCACAATAGACATTTAAGTTGATTTAGAAAGTTCAGTATATTCTCCGTTGGTGCTGTACTGTATCACAATATATTTAGCACCTTAAACAATACAAATTGATTCTTGCAGTTTTGTAGGTTAAAAGTCTGCCCCAAGTCTCCCTAGACGAAAATCAAAGTGTTAGCATAATTATGTTGCTTTCTGTTGACTCCCGGGGGAATCTATATCTTGTACTTTCTGCTTTCTGGAGGCGCCTATTCCTCTTGGCTCGACTGCCTTTCTCCAGCCTTGAAGAAAAGAAATGGCATAAAAATGCATCTCTATATGCATTTTTTCTGGAGTAACATCTTCTGACTCTGCTGTGTCTTCTATGTATTATACCATTGTGCCTTTCCGGTAAAGACTGATCTCCCCTATTTTAAGGTTAGCTGCTTTGCAACCTTGTTTCAGTATGCAACCTTAACTTCCTTGTACTGTAACCAAATATTCACAGGCTTCTTGGATTAGGACATGAATAACTTTGGGGCGGGGCATGATTCTGCCTACAACATCCAGTTACAAACTGATAGATTCACTGTAAAGAGTGAAGGTTGTGTGTGGCATGGTGTCCCTATTGTTTGAATATGTTCTCTTTAAAATTTAGGTGTTGGCAACATTGTAGCCTAAAGAGGTGGAACTTTTAAGAGGTGGGTAAGCCTCGGAGGTGCCTCCCTTGTGAGTCACGTTAAGGACCCTTGTGAAGGATCTGACTGAAGGTGACTCTGTGTCGCTGCCTTATGTCACTTAAAAACACAGGAGAAAATCCCTGTCCAGGCACAGCATCTAGATTCTATATCTCCTACCATTCAGAATCGTGCAAAATGAATTTCTGTGTTCCATAAGTTGTGCAGCCTCTGGTATTCTTATTTAGTAGCACAAAATAAACTAATGTATGGGATATTGGTTCATAATTTCAGAACTTGAGATGCTGTGTGCAAGTAGCTGAATAGGGAAATCAGGAGGCGGTGCACAGTGGCAGGAAAATGAGCAGTTCAGAGGTGAACATGTTAATTTTGAGAGGTTCTAAACTCTCTAGGGCATAAGAGAGGGACATGTGGTAGAGATACTGTTTTGGAAGTTGACAGTAAAGTAAAAGACAGATTCCTGAAGAATGTATAGTGAGTATTCTTTGCAATATGGCAGTTTTTGAATATTGGATGAAATATCCATTGTGGCAGAAGAAAACTATTAATTAAGATGGATGATTTGGGAAATCAGTGATTTTAAGTTTTAAAACTACTTTTATTGTTAGTCAATAAAAATAAGGACAGTAGTGTATTTACCACTCAAAAGGGCAATCAAAGACAGAAAGTTATCTGGCCAGCTAATTGTGGATTTTATGACTAAAGATTTATATTCTTTTTGAAATCATGCATCATGATCTGTGAATGTCATTTCTGTCCTTGTTTGACATTGTATAAAATCAACCCATAGAATGTGAGAGTCCTCATGGGAAAAGAAATATATATTTTGTAGCTGAAGTAAACTTTCATATAGAACAAGTTTTCTTCCTAAAAATTTAAAAATAGTCCTTCCAGAATTTAGCTGATACAAGGCTATAACAATAGACACTATAACATGCTGTATAATGTTCAAAATGCCAAAGTTGTAGTTTGGCAGTATGCTCACCTGAAAAAAAATCCTTTAATTAGAAATTTTGTGTTACTTCAACACTCTTCAAATTTGAAAGCTTTAAAATGGGTAGATAAAATACTCTTAAATAGAATAAGATCAAGAAGACTGTTACAAAGCAAAGCAAGTACCTTTCCGGTACTTTAATACTCTCCATGAAATCTTTGATCTCTGATTTGCTCTCTCCAGTGGGCTTGCCTGCAGAAAAGAAGAATCCCTGGGGAGACAAATCTCAGTGACTAAATCGACCTTCATCTATATAAACGAGGCTCCTCTGCCTGATGAACGGAATCGGCCTCTGGAAGTACACTCATTCCTCAGTGGAGGGGTAATATTTGAGCTCCTGTGACATGAACACTGGGGACACAAATTGGATTCTGATGATTTAACCAAAGGAGTTTCTCAACATTATACATTTCTTCCCATAATTCATGTCCTACATAATCAGCAAGTTAAGACAACTGATCAATATCTTATGACAGCCTGCATCTGCATTCTTATCTTTAATTATACTTGAGAACCCCATGTTGAATAAAATATTCTCCATCTGCCTAAATGTTAAAATGTCATTATCATTTCTTTTGCATTTGTTTTATATTGCAGAACCCTGGTAATAAACAGTTTCACAATAGTACTTAATGACTTGCCTTCCCTACAGGGTAATGATAGTAATAATGTAGGTTTTTATTTTATTTTTATGCCAACAATAAAGATTCCATCTGTCATTCCTTTCTGTATACTGAAGTAACACTATTCTTGGCTGGGGTCACATTTGTAAATGTTTCATTTATGAACCATTCCTCCTCAATCCTTGCAGTTCAGAAATATGCTAAAAAGATAAGCTGTCTTGCATTCTTGTGCCTCTCAATTTGGCTTTGCGTTTGCTCTGACATTTCCTCCCTAGTTGCCAATAGGAAGTTGTCCTACAGAATTCTCATGACTTTATTTATTCAATAATTGTGCGAAAAGCTGTTTAATGTGTAAATGATATGACAACTGGTTGTCTCTTAACACTTTACTTGTCTTCACTTTTTTCTTGCCCATTTCTCTCCTTTTAGACTATTCTGTTTCACAGACCATGTTATTTACCAAATCATTCAGTAATGTTGAATTCAGCTATTCAGAAGACAACGCACATCCTTTAGGCAGTCAGCAGTCATGAAATTATGGTAAAAAGTGTTAGAAAATTATATTTTTATTTAAATATTCTTTGTAGCATCTCTATAGAATATATATTACTGTATGAATAGATTGTCAAGTTTCATTTCCTAATAACTATTTCATGAGCAGTAAAAACTGTTCACAAACAGAGTTTAGGTGGTTGCTTTAGAGAACAGTCTTTGATAATGGCCGTTCAGCTCCACTTGTTTCAGGGCCTGATGAAGTCAGATTATTGGAATCAGATTATTGGATTATTGGCAGACAGGGAAGTGGAGAATCTAAGAAAATACTTTGTAGTGAGATATTTATTGAAGATTCCTTGAATGGGTCAATTAACAAGAGAAACTATAAAAAAAAGACAGCCAATGCACCAATTATGTCCCATGACACAAACTTCTTCTTGCTGTGGTACCGATGATGGATTCCAGGATGCTGTGCATGCGCTGTCATTTAACTTCATTTCTCTTTTTAAAATGTTTGAGGTCAGGTCGTATTGGATGTCCCTGGCGGGTCTTAGATATGTGGTCTTCCTGCTTCTGCATCCCAAACAGCTGGGACCACAGGCGCGTGGTGCGGTACCTGGCGGGGTGCAGACTTCTGATTGCTAGTCTTTTATACATGGTTATGTTATCTAAGGAAGGTGGCGAACAAGATCACATCCTGTTGTAACTAGGGAAAGGCAGATACTAAAGTCTCGTTATTCACTTTAGACCACAATGGTTCTCAGCTGTTGGGACAAGAATTATGCTTGGCCAGGGCCATACAAAAACATGTTACTGGAATCAAGTATAGAACCCCAGATACAGATGGAAGCTATAATCTAAACACTGAATAATTTCTTGAGACCTGATACAAGTTGCAGTTCTAGGAATTACCATTCAGTGTATTTCTATGAAGTGTTGCTTAAGTGCTGTAATTTTAGGAATAGCGTGTAACAGTTCCAAGTTGCTGTCATCCAAGAGATACTATTAATTTACATTTCACTTGATTGAATAAATACGTCAGTAAATAAAGCAGAGGAAATAAGGAGCAATGAGTGATCATACTCCTGTCTCTGTGCTATTTCAGGTGTTTTCTCCCTATGATGGATGTTTCTGTGGGGTGGCCAAGAAGAGAGGGAGCAGTTAGATGCACAGGATTTGGACTGAGCAAAAGCAGCCTGGGGCATTGCATGCTAAATGGGTTGGGAGCATGTTGAGCTCAGAAAAGGGCCACAAGTAGTAAAGGAGATGTGCGACTTTTTTACAGACTCCTCTGTACACAAAAGCAAATGTCTGTTTTGACTTTATTTTACTTGGAGACTACTTTGCCTATTAACTGTATCTCAGAGAGATCATTTGTCAGTAGCTCTTGACCATCTTCATTACAAAACGTGGTGTCCATTTCAAGTACCTGTTTTCCAAGATGTGAGGTTCCTCTCCTTGCTCCTTCCCATTGACTGCTGTCATTCATTCATTCAAGTTATTCAACACACACACACACACTCACACACTCACATATACACACATACGTACACACACACATACACATACATACACACACACTCACACATACACTGCACACACACACACACACTCTCCTTGCTCTTGAGGAGCTCAAACTATGTTGGCAGAAGTAATTTTTAAATGAGTAAATGTTGATAATTATGGTACCTTTTATGATTGCAATTAATGGACAGCATTCTGTCCTTTCAGTTGTTTAATATGTATTTGTTTCAAAATTATGACAGCAAAATTTCCTCCTGTGTTGTCAAACCTGGTTATTTCCTATTTCTGATGGTAAAATCCTATATTTTTAGCAATGTTAACATCTAATAATGTTTAGTCCATTCTCTATAGAGTACTGAGTCTCTGTACAAATCTAGTAGAAATTGTATTTGGGATTATTTTGGAGCATATTTACAGGTGGAGAATTACTCTCTCCCATTCTGTTGACTCTGGAATGCATTTCTGCAATCTGTTCACTTCTTGGCACGTACATGGAGACTAAAATAAGTGATCCAATTATTGACGCTTGATAGTGGTGTTGATGTGATGTTGGACGTCTGCCCTTTCGGAGTAGCACACTTCCACAGTCTACATAATAGCTGCAGCCTTTCCTTGCCTGCACTTCCTAATACAGGCATTTGAGTCCATTTTTCTGTTTTTATGTTCGAATAAACTGTGCCATGGGGTTCACATAGTATCCTGATAGTGGAAACGATAAAATGACCATTAGTACTGCTTGAAGGTAGACATTGTGTCTTATAAACTGTCTGTGTCTGCCAGTGCCTAGTACAAAGCCTTCAATATAAGAGACTCAGCAAGTGATTTTTGAAGTCATATCAAAATATATTAAATACAAGCAAGTAACATTTCTGTGTTCCCACACTACCACTGAAGGAAGTTACGTTTATTGCCAGTAAGTCCATGTAAGGACAGAGAAAAACAAGCAACTCTCCAGTAGAAAATTTCCTTCCATATTCAGGAGGAAAAACAGACGTTTACTCATTTAATTACTTCCTAAATTCAAGTATATTCTTTCCTTCTAATGCAAAACCACTATTGTTTCATTTTGGAAGTTTCCTTAGCTTTCTATGTCTTTTATTATACAGAAATTGTTTTGAATGAGGATGCCCATTTTATATAAGACCTTGAATTAAGTAGTTATTTTTAACCAGAGATATAAAAACTACAATTTAAGAGTGTTTTAGGCCTTACATTTCATAATATTCTTTTCAAAAAGGGAAAGTGTTCGAAGGCCATGGAGGATGGGGAGATGTAACAAGGATGGAACTAGAAAGGCAAGGGCATCTTTGATGCTGTGGACGCGATGGGGAGCAGGTTCGACGGTCAGTGCTAAATAGAGCACCTCTGCATGACACTAGAAGCACAGAACATTTATTAAATGTAGGACTGATAAATCCAAGAGTAAAGTCAAATAATCTTTTCTACCTACATAAACTGTGTATAACTAAAACAGTGTAAATAATTCAGGTCCTAAGCAAAGCCTGCCTAATATAATTTAGGTCAAATGCTTAAGATCTCAAAGTGGAAGGATTGTAGATTGCTTTTAATTAGGAGTATACTAAGTTTTCTGTCATTTTGTTGTTTTCTAGCTGTAGAAATAACTGAATAGTTTGATGGAAAATCACAACTTCTCAGGTGGCTCATTGGTAAATCTTAGTAATTATGCCTCGGAGCCCAGGTGTGAGCAGGTAGCTGCGTTACCTTGGGTATAGATCCACATCTGGGTTCTCCTTTGACCTCTGTGATAGATGCTGGTAATGACAGTCTATAGGAATGCCCATTAAGGGGAACCGGATAAAAATGCCATGCAGTATAACCATACAGAGGTGCTTGGCACTTCCTCAATTTCTCAAAATGATGTATGACTAAAATCTCATCTATTTTTGTTCCATTTGAATAAAGACGATCTGTTATATACCATAAATCAATACACTATTTTAAAATTAGTATCCCTTAAATTTACCAAAATGATAAAGACTTGATAAATTATTCAAAGACAAAACAATATTGTCCTCTTTAATCTCAAGTACACATTGTTTAATATATAATACTATGTTATCAAAGATCTCTACCTAAAAAGAATGAAATTGTCAATGAAATTATCTTATTATCCCTAAAAGAATGAGTAAAGAAACAATAACAAATTGAAAGATATTTTCAAAAAGAAATGTTGAAAACTTTTTCTACAAGTTAATAGGAAAATTGTATACACTTTTGTAGGCATTCTATGCATTGTGTAGCCTATTAAGTAAAATATATATTTTCAAATTTTTATTTTGATAAATCAGCTTTTTTTTATTTTGCTTAAAATTCTCATATGAGTAAGTAGTTATATTTTCAGGTATACTTTTTAAAAATAATGTTACTATTTAAAACATCGCTGTTAGGGGCTGGGGATTTAGCTCAGCGGCAAAGCGCCTGCCTGGCAAGCGCAAGGTCGTGAGTTCGGTTCCCGGTACCGGAGAAAAACCAAAAAAAATAAAAAAATAAAAAAAAAACATTGCTGTTAAATTTAAGATGAAAAAGGATTGAGTTTTTAATTGGTTAGCATCAGTGTAATTTACATCTCTTGGGTTTGCAGTAATTTTGCATCTGGTGGGGACTAGGTAACTTTTGTTTAGAACCAGCAGGAGGAGCTCTCACCTTGCTAGGTTCCACATAATTATGTATCTAGCAAACTTGAATTTGGGGGGGTTTTGTACATGACACAAATGATAAAATTAAAATACTTATCACATATTGTATTCACAAATCTCAAAGTACTCAGTTTTATTTTAATATCAAAATACTATTCACTTGTCTGAAGTGCAAATTTGAAATTTTATCTTGCTTAGGAATTTGTAAAATCTTTGCTATTTAAGAAAATAAAGCAATCAGATGAGTCTCGTTTCTGGAGCAAATGAGAAACAGACAGAAATCTTCCTAAGCATGTATGCTATAAGAACACACAGATTTTCTTTTTATATTTGTTTTAAAATACGTGCGTTTCAGTTTATAGCTGAATACTAAAGCAAACTGATCCGTGTATTAGAAAAGATAGTACTATGTAACCCATTAAAGAGTTTGCATTAATTTCTGTGTACAACTGATGAAAAGGAAATTGATAAATGTCAATACATGGCCAACAGTTTTGAATACCTTTTCCAGTAAGCTCCTTATTTAAATATCACTTGTAGGGAATATCTTTGAATGGTCTATGTGAAACTTTGATGATAAATTTAGATTCAGACTTATGAAGACTTAAGATCTTAAAAAGAAATAGTCATGTTTCTCTTCATCTACAAAAGTAAAGGGACAGTAAATAAGATTTTGTATTTGATCTTAAAGTGATAAGAAGAAGAATAGCACCTTTTAAAAGTTTAGAATATGGTAATTAAAAGCAGTCCCCTCTGTTGAAATCCAAATATATCACTTTGTGATCACAAGGAAGATTATGAAACCTCTCTCGGCCTGAGTTTTCCCATCCACAGTTTGAGCATGGGGTGGAGTTGGGGAGAGAAACGCTCAAGTGGAAAAAAATAACCCGATAAAATAATGTGTGCCGTTCTTAAATGAACATCTTTGTAAAGAAGACATACACATGGCCAACATGTATATAAGAGGTCCTCAGCACTACTAATCCTCAGAGATATGCAAATCAAAAATGCTGCAACACCAGATCACCCCATTAGGTCAGCCATTGTCAGACATTTAAGAGGTACCACGTGTGGGCAATATTAAGAAGGGAGGAGAATGAGCCTTGTTCGTTTTTGAAGGGAATGTGTAATTGGTGCAGCTATGATGGAAAACAATATTGAATGGCTTTGAAAATACAGAACTGCCATATGATCCAGCTAGTCCCCTTCAGGATATATATTGAAAAGAATTTAAATCAGGGTTTTAAATAGATATCTGCACTTCCGTGTTCTTTGCAGCATTATTCACAGTAAAGAAGATAAAACATATTAAATGTCATCAGCAGATAAATGGATAAGTAAATGTTGGTAGGCAAACAGAGGAATCTTACTCTACCTTTAAAAAGAATGAAATCCTGCTCCATGTGACAATGTGGATGGATGTGGAGAATATTATACTAACTTAAACCAGGCAAGAAAGAACAAGTGCAGCAAGAACTCATTCAGGTGAAGTGTCTTAAAGAGACTTAGAATCAGAGAGCAAAATGGTGGTGACTGGGCCTGTGGGAAGGAGATGAGATACTGCTCAATGATACGAAGTTTCAGATGTGCTCAGTAAATAAATTGTAGACATCTGCTGTATATAATATAATGCCGGAAAATATATGCACTTTAAAAATTTATTGTGGGCATCACTCAAGGAAGTGTCTTTCTCATTCACAAAAAGGACCTGAAAACTAAAAACAAACAAAACTAGAAGTGAAGAATATTGGGAGTAGGTAAATGTTTATTATTTTAGTGGTGATGATGGTTAGTGGGTGTACGCATGACTCTGAGCTTACCGAACTCTACACATTATGTATAGTTTCTTTTCTATCAATTATACCTTAGTAAAGCTGTTTTTAAAAGAATAAAGATTATCAGTGGTTACAAATATGCAGTACAGTATCCAGACAGCAGTCACTTTAAAGGGAATATAGATTCTTACAAAACACAGAAAAATCATTGTTCTTTATAAAGTTGACCAGATAGAGTAGGATGATAAAAAGAAAATGTGTTTTTCAATTTTTATCAGTATTTATTTTAAATGTACTTTCATTGATATAGGAAAACACATTAGTGTCTACCAAGTTGCTAGCATATAGTAGTTTAATACATTATTTAATCTTTAAATGAGATTAAACAAATTTATCTCATTAAAATTATCATTTATAGCAAAGACATTCAAAATCCTCTTTTCTAACTTTTTACAGTGTACAGCACATCACTGGCATCTGTGGTCGCCATACTGTGCCGTAGCACATCAAGACTTCCTGCTGGTGTCTGACTGCAATTCAGTGCCTATTTTGTAATCAGCCTTTTCCCCTTTGTCCCCCTTCTCAGATTTCTGTGGCCTCTGGTGACCACTGTTTCACCCACAACTTGAGGTTCCATGTATGAGTGTGTTCATGTAATTCTCATCTTCCCATGCGTGGCTTATTCATTCTGCCCTTGTTGCCGCATGGGCCTGTGTTGTTTTCTGTGGCAGAGGAGCATTTGTGTATGTGCCACAGCTCAGTTCTCCACGCTTCAGTTTGTCATATGTCTCCATTTCTTGGCTATTGTGACTAGTGCTGAAATGAACACAGGAGAGTATATGTTTCTTTGACATACTGCTTTCATAATGATTTGTTCAAAATGGTAACACTGGGGTCTGGGAATATAGCTCAGTGGCACAGCGCCTGCCTGGCAAGCACAAGGTCCTGAGTTTGATTCCTGGTATGAAAAAATAGAAAAAAAGAATGGTAACAATGACAGAGCATTTTGGGGATGAAAGTAGAGTATGCATATACTCCTCCGAACAGTGACTGAGGATTAGTGCTGTCATTTTCAGCACTGCTTAGGGAACTAGTGAGGTATTTCAAAGTGAAAATGCGCTCGTAGTTAACATTTAATTTTAAGTGACCTGAAGTACATGTTGATGTCAGAGACTTCTGAGTACTTCTGAGTACTTCGGAGTACTTTATCACACAGCTAGAAAGGGACTTCTATTCAATAGCAAGATAAAACTTACTTTCTCATAGTCATTGTAACATTGTCCTTGGTTTTTTCTCTCATGTGTACAGTTGTTTCTGTTGCACTGAATGAACCCAGATATGCGTCTGTGTGTGTGTGTGTCTGTGTGTGTGTGTGTTTGTGTGTGTGTGTATCTTGTTCTTCCTTACACTTTCTACCCATTATTTCCATTACATCTAGGCTTTTTAATTTTGTGTTAACATGAAGTAAATTAAACTATAAAAGAAAACCTTTTTTAAAGCTATAGCCCTTTATTTCTCATTTTATTTCTTTTTGTGATTTTAACAGCCATGGAAAATAATTAGCTAAATATATTAATTCATTAGGAGTAGCAAATGATGTACTTTATTCAGCCATTCTTCTTCATTTATTAACTAGAATATTTCAGTAAGAGAAATGTCCTTCATTATTTTGTTAATCAGAGATAGTTCATATGAAAAAAGCAAAATACATATTTTGTTCTTCTCACTTTCTTTACCAGTATTAAAAGTAATGTTTTTCTGATATTATGCAGAAGCTACCATGAGGTATTTAGTAATGTGGAGTGTGCACATTTAAGCATATTTTAAGTGTTTCAGTCTTTCAGTCATTACCCTCCTGTATGATCAACTTATGTTTTGCTAGTGTAACCCTTTGAAAATTTATTCCTAGCTGCTTTTATTTTGCCCCTAGTAGACATTGATGTCTTCCCTAATTTCTGATATTAAGGCTATAAAAGACTGCCAGTGAAGTTGACTGACAAAGTTTACAAATAAAAATAGATCAAACCCCAATCTGATCAAGCTACTCACCTACCGATTTAAAGGAAATACGGTAAATGGTAAAGCATGTTAAGTGGTATCTCATGTAGTACAAAACATTCTATAGTTTTTCACTTTTCCTAGGAAATAAATTTTAAATGTTGAAAATTATTTGTTTGTCACTAAGGAAAATGTATATTAAAATAATGAGACTGCGTGGCACACCTGTTAGAAGGAGTTTAAAATAGCAGACAGTAGTCAGGCCTGATACGTGGAGAAAGTGCTATTGGGAATGCAACATTTCATAACCAGTTTGTAACCCAGTTTGACAGATAGTTTTAAAAATAAGTATTTTGCATATAATACAGTAATCATACTCCTAATTATTTCCCTTGGAATAATGAAAGCATTAAGTTCATATAAAAACTTATAAATGAAAGTTTACAATGGTTTTATATACAAGTGATGAGTGAAAAAATATTGTGATGTTTAGATTTAAAGAAAGTATAGTAAAAGACTCATTGCCATTGGTGTCCCTTACAGTATCTTCTCCCTGCTTTAAACACACTTATCCTATCCTTCTTGCCACTGTGAAATAGTTCTAGAAGTGCTCTTTCATGAGTGTCTCTGGAGGAATAACAGAAGATACAGTAATTGCTGCTGCCACTGCCACCCCTTGGAAAGTTACTGCTACCCACTGGAAATGTTCATGAGAACATTTCCTTGGGTTCATATCTGCCTCATTTGTCAGCTCTGGTACAGTGCAACGTCTGGCTATTCCTCAAGTCAAAATGACCATGGAAGTTAAACATTTTAAATTGATTCGGGACATCCAGACAGCCATGACAGTACAACTGTGATACTCACAGGAGAGGACTTTTGAAACTGATTCCAAAAGTGGTAAGAACGATGGGATAAGTATTCCCAAAGTGAGAGAAAATATTTTTGAGGGTGAATAAGGGCAATGTGTCATTTACTGTAAATTTTTTATTTAAATACACATTAGGTGGCCCATATGTTCATCAGCTAGCAAATTCTATACAGTGAAATAATTTTCAGCAATAAAATGTAAGCGATTATTGGTACTTACGAGGTAGTAAAGATGGATTTCAGATGCATTATGCTAAATGAAAGAACCTAAACTCGAAAGAATACAGGGAATATGGTTTCTTCCTTTGATATTTCAGAAGAGTCATAGCTACACAGGCAGAAATTAGATTAGAAGTTGCCTGATGTTGATAAGGAAAAATGGACACTACAAGGGATTAACAAGAAATATTTAGGGGGTATGGAAAATATGTTATAGCTTTATTGTAGCCATGGCTTACAAAGATGTGGGATTTTGTCATAATTCATAAAAATACACCTTTAAAATGGTGAACACTTTTTTTTTTTTTTTGGTTTTTCTCTGGTACCAGGAACCGAACTCATGACCTTGCGCTTGCCAGGCAGGCGCTTTGCCGCTGAGCTAAATCCCCAGCCCCTAAAATGGTGAACACTTTAAATAGTCCATTTTAAAAAAATAATGGGAAAATTTAAAAAGTGAGCTCGTAATGCAGAGCAACATTTTCATTTTGATTCCTGTGGAAATGAATTAGTAAAAAGTATTAAAAGTGTTTGATGACATTAAGTAATTACTATCTGTGTTAATGTACTAAGGTGTAGTTGTAGCAGAATTCTTTATTTTAGAAAGGCACAAACACAGTTTTATAGATTAAATGATTTGACTACTAAAATTTTCTTCAAAAAAATCTGGAGAGAGTAGATGTAGATGAAATAAATTGAATATGAATTGGTATTTACTAAACCTTGGTATTGAGTATATGAGAGTTTTAAAAACTATTTTCTCTTAAAATATGTTTGAGAATTTTCTATATAAAAATTAATAGAAAAAGTATAGCTGAGTTTTACCTATTTGAATATTAAGTAATGAGTATATAGAGTTTACCACAGAAATTTAATATCAGGTGCATCTTTTATAACGTCAGTGGAATATATTGTAGTGGCTCAACTAAGTAGAACCATAAAATTATTGTAGTAGACAGAAGAGCATATGGCAAATAATGAACTAACAATGGCATTTTTAAGAGCTGCACTCATAGAATCCTACCTCACTGGCAAGGTGAGCTGGAACCACGATGAAATATGTAAGCATTTTTCCTCAGAGCATGTCCCATGGCCTGCCATACTTCGTGCCTGCGTTCTAATGCTGAGAAGTACAGAGCTGCTAGATTGTGAGCACTGCATATTTTCCTACTGGGAGCATAGCAGAAATGCTCTTAGCTCATCTCTGTCTTTCCAGATTTGTTTCTATCTCCTTACTTTTCCAGAATAATCACCACTACTTTTCACACTCCAAAGACTGAGCATTTAATCACAACACTGTTTTATGGAAGGAATTCTTTTAAAATTGTCTGTCTCTGTTTGTCTGTCAATAATCACATCTAATTGAAGATCATCTTGTCCTAGTTTAGCTCAGGTTTAATGTTCTTTGTGAATTCTTCCAGATCTGCCCTTCAAACTTAGCCTAGCTTGATTGCAATTGTATTTTATAATTGTCTATTTTAGCATTTAATGCAATTTATTTTTGTTACTTGTTTAGTTGACTGCATTTTTGACCAGATGGTGGTTACTCTAGGTTAGTAAAAGAAAGGGATATAGCTTTAGTTTTCTTTTCATCTTTTAGCAAATAGTATACTACCGATTATACACAGTAATGGTATTATTCTTGAGCATAGTGTTTTTTCAAGGAGTTGTTTTCATACTTTGCTATTTATTTATGCACATTTAATAATATAAAAATAAACCTTTTTAATGTGGCTTTTTTTGTTGTTTTAAAGAGACTAGTACATGAGAAACACACAAACAAAAAAAAAATAGAACAGTACGAGTATACCAGTATCATGAACATAAACAAATCAAAGCAAGAACATTCAAAGTGATACAGAGTCTCAAGACAAATTAATACAAATCAACAGTGGTTGTTACGTTACATATCAGTATCCTCAACTATGTTGCTCAGATTATCAGATGTAAGAATGAAAGATTGCTCAAACCATTAAAGAGAATAAGAGAATAATTCTTCAATAAAACTTGAGCGATAATACAGAGTTTCACTAGCCAACATGGTAGGAGTTCACGATTGTAATTCCATTGCATATTGTTACCTTCAAACCAGTTGCTCAGATGATGAGACACAAGCAAGCAAAGTCAATCAGAATATAAAAGATTGTGAGCATTAACTGTTCAATACACCATCAGACAACAGCAATATAGTCATCGCAGCTATACATATATATATATTTATGTTTTGTCTACCTTCTTCCTTTTTTTTTTCTTTCCCTCATCCCAGTGTTTCTTCCTTTGAACAATTTCTTTCCCTTTCCTTTCATCTATTCTACGTTTTGAGTTATACCTAGTCTTTCAGGTTTCTACACCAAGGAGACAATATGATGTTTGCACATGTGGGTCCGATTTATTTCACTTCTGAGTATGGTCTCTAGTTGCATCCATTTACCTACAAAAGCCTTGAGTTTGTCTTTTTAAATAGCTGAGTAATACTCCATTGTATAAAAATATGACAACTTCTTTATCCATTCCTCAGTGGATGGGCATCTGGGTTGTTTCCAAGATTGAACTGTAACAAATTGTGCTGCTATAAACATGGGTGCACATATATCGCTGTGGTATGATGTCTTTAATTCTTCTGGGAAAATACCCAGAAGGGGAAGAGCTGGATTCAGTGGGACTTCCAATCCTAGTTTTGTGAGGAATCTCCAAATGGATTTCCATAGTGGTTTCACCCGTCTACACTCCCACCACCAGTGGACTAGGGTTCTTTTCTCCCCACAGCCTCTCCAACATTTGTTACTGGTTGATTTCTTGATGATAGCCATTCTTTCTGGGGTGAGATGGAATCGCAGTGTTGTTTTAATTTGCATTTCTTGAATGACTAATGATGTTGAACATTTTTTCATGTATTTATTCGCCATTAGTATCTCTTCACTAGAGAAGTGTGTATTCATCTCAGATGCCCGTTTCTGGATAGGACTTTCATTTGGAAGGCCTAATTTTTTTTTTTAATTCTTTAAATGTCCTAGATATAAGTCCTTTGTCTGAGGGGCTGTTGGCTAAAATTTTTTCCCAATTCGTGGGTTTTCTTTTTACTTTTTTGGTGATTTCTTTAGATGTGCAAAATCTTTTCAATAAGATGAGATCCCAGTTGTTGACTCTTTCAAGTATTTCCTGTGCAGTTTGGTTTTTCTTCATGAACTCTGCCTACCCCAGTGTCGTCAAGATTTTTACCTACTTTCTCTTCCAATAAATTTAGTATTTCTGTTTTAATATTTAGATCTTTGATCCATTTTGACATTAATTTACTGCATGGTGAAAGACATGAGTTAGTTTTAGTCTTTGGCAAGTGGAAAGCCAGTTTTTCCACCACCGTTTATTAAAGAGGCTGTCTTCCTCCCATTGAACATGTTTGGCCCCTTTGTTGAAGATAAGGTGACTGAGTGTGTTTGTAGTAGTATCTGTATCTTCTAATCTGTTGCATTGATCTTCAGGTCTGTTGTTGTGCCAGTACCATGCTGATTTTATCACAGTAGCTTTGTAGTATAATTTTAAGCCAGGAATTTGATGCCTCCTGCCTTTTCTTTGTTTCCCAAGACTGCTTTTGCTATTCTAGGCCTCTTCTGGTTCCAGATGAACTATAGGAGTCTTTTCAATAGATCTGTGAGGTATACTAATGGTATTTTACTTGGGATTGCATTGAATCTGTACAACAATTCTGGGAGTATGGCCATTTTCACAATGTTGGTTCTTACTATCCATGAGGAAGGAATATCTTTCCATTTTGTGATATCCTCTTCAATGTCTTTTTACAGAGTACTACAATTTTCACTGTTTAGATCTTTTATTTCTTTTGTTAGATTGATTCCTAAGTATTTCATCTTTTTAGATGCTGTTGTGAAAGGTATGGTTTCTCTAATTTCTCTCTCAGTGTGTTTGTTACTCGTGTACAGGAATACTATTGACTTTTGAGTGTTAACTTTGTATCCAGCTGTGCTACTGAATTTTGTTATTAAATCCATGAGCCTTTTGGTGCAGTTTTTGCGGTCTTCTGTGTAGAGTATAATGTCATCTGCAAATAATGGTTATTTCACTTCTTCCTTTCCTATCCTTATTCCTTTTATTTCTCTTTCTTGTCTAATTGCTGTAGCCAATACTTCCAGAAGTATATTCAGTAGGAGTGGTGATAGTGGACATCCTTGTCTTGTTCCTGATTTTAAAGTAAAAGCTTCAATTTTTGACCATTTAGTATGATGTTAGCAGTTGGTTTATCATAGATGGCTTTGATCAGCTTGAGGTAAAGGCCATCTATTCCTATTTTCTGTAGAGTTTTCAACATGAGTGAGTGTTGGACTTTATCAAAGGCTTTTTCTGCATCGATGGAGATAATCATGTGATCTTTGTCTTTGGCTCTATTGACATAGTGTATTACATTAATTGATTTGCATATATTGAACCATCCCTGCTTTCCTGGTATGAATCCCACTTGGTTGTGGTGTATAATCATCTTGATGACTTGTAGTCTGTTTGCTAGTATTTATTTTTCTCCCTAATAAATATAAGGAGATTGGTCTGTAGTTCTCTTTCTTGGTTGGGTCTTTCTCTGGTTTTGGTATCAAAATAATACTTGCCTCCAGGAATGAATTGGGGAGAATTCCTTCCCTTTCAATTTCATTAAAGAGTTTGAGAAGAATTGGTGTTAAATGTTCCCTAAATTGCTTGTGGAATTCAGCTGTGAATCCATCCGGACCCAGGCTTTTCTTCACTGGCAAGTTTTTAATTATATTCTCAATTTCACTGGCTGATATTGAGTTATTCTGGACTTTTATATCTTCTTCAGCTTTGGTAATTCATATGTATCTAGAAATCTGTCCATTTCCTCTGTGTTTTCCATCTTATGAGAGTAAAGATTTTCAAAGTAGGTATTAATGATCTCTTCTGAGTTTCTTCAGGATCTGTAGTGATTTCACCCCTTTCATACCTTATTGCATTTATTTCAGGATTTTCTTTCCTTCTTTTGATAAGGTTGGCTAGGGGTTTATCTATCTTATTTTTTCCTTCAAAGAACCAACTGTTGGATTCATTAATTCTTTGTATTTTTTTTTTAGTTTCCATTGCGATAATTTCTGCTCTGAGCTTTATAATTTCCTACCTTGTTTGGGCTCTGGGTTTGACTTGCTCTTCTTTTTCTAGGACCTTGAGGTGCAGCTTAAGATTGTTTATTTGTGCTTGTTCTGTTTTCCTAAGATGGGAGTTCAGGGCTATAAATTTCCCTGTGAAGACTGCTTTCATTGCATCTCACAGGATCCTGTAGGTTGTGTCTCCATTTTTGTTTGTTTGTAGATAGTGTTTAATCTCTACTTTGATTTCATCTGTGACCTGTTTGTTATTCAGGGGAATGTTATTTAATTTCCAACTGTTTGTTATTTTTTTGTTTTCTTTTGTCATTAATTTCTAATTTCATTGCACTATGGTCTGATAGTATACATGGGATAATTTCAGTTCCTTTGCATCTATATGTTCTATGTACTAGTATATGATCTATTTTATAGAAGGTCCCATGTGCAGCTAAGAAGAATGTGTATTCTGATGCTGTTGGTTGGAACACTCTGTAAAGGTCTACTAAGTCCATATGTTTACACATTTGGTTAAGTTCTGTTATTTCTTTCCCAATTTTTTGTCTAGTTGATCTATCTCTTTGTGTCAGTGGTGTGTTAAAGTCCCCTGTTATGATTGTGTTGCTACTTACTTCATTTTTTCATGTTTGTTAGAATTTGTCTTATACAGGTAGGTGCTCCTATATTTGGTGCATAGATGTTTAGGATTGTTATCTCTTCCTCTTGAAGCTTCCCCTTCACAAGTATGTAGTAACCTTCTTTATTTCTTTTGCTTGTTCTTGGTTTCAAGTCATGCTGTCTGCAAACAGAATAGCTACACCTGCTTTTTTCTGGGTTCCTGTTGCATAGAGTATTGTTTTCCATCCTTAATAGTCATTGATTTTCCTTTTGAGTTAAATATGCTTCTTGTATACAGCATATAGTTGAGTTTTGTTTCCTAATCCACTCTGCAACTCTGCTTGTTTTGGTTGGTGCATGGAGACCATTTACATTGATGGTTATAACCGATATGTACTGGCTTATCTTTGTCATGCTATTTTCCTGCTGTTGGATCCTCCTTTTTCCCTCTGTTTATTTGCTTGCTCTGCTTGTTAGTTCCTTTCTGTCATTGTTCTTGAAGTGGTGGTCTGTTTTATCTCTTTCTGGTATATCTTTTAGTACTCTTTGTAGGATTGGTTTGGTGCTTATGAATTTCTTCAGTTCTTTATCATGAAAATATTTTATTTGCCCATTAAATTTGAAAGTTAACTTTGCAGGCTACATCAATCTGGGTTGGAAGTTGTTTTCTTTCAGTGCCTGAAGTACTTCACTTCATGCTTTTCTTGACTTAATGGTTTGTGTTGAGAAGTCTGTGGTGATTCTGATAGGCTTTCCTTTATAGGTGATCTGTTTCTTTTCTCTAACAGCTTTTAATATTCTGAGCTTTTGTTGAGTTTCCAGCATCTTGATCACTATATGTCTGGGGGTAGATTTATTTTGGTTATGATTAACCGGAGTTCTATATGCTTCACTTATCTGGATGTCCAATTCTTTTACCATGCCTGGGAAATTTTCTGCTATTATTTCTGCAAATAGTCTTTTTATGTCATTTGTGTTGATACTTGCTGTTTCATTAATACCTATTAATCTGACATTGTTTTGCTTGGCTTTGTCTTGCAGTTGTTGAATTGTTATTTCCTGGTTCCTTGTTGTTTTTAGGAGATCCCTCCTTTCATGTTCATTAGTGGCAATGCTGTCTACAAGGTCTGAAAGTCTATCTTCAGCTTCGTTCAGGAGGTTTTGCAAGGTTTCAATGGAATTTTTAAGTTCCTGGATATCTGTTTACATCTGTTTCATACCTTCTAGTTCTTTTCTGTATTGTTTCCTGAAGGTTTCACTGAGTTGTCTATGCTCTTCTATTTTCTTGTCTGTCATCTTTGGATATGCTGAACATTTCTTTCATTATTGTTGTCCTTTCTTTTCTCACCTGAGATATTATTTTCCATCTGATGCCTTCTGTGGCCTGATAGAGTTGTTCCTTTACTTCAGTTGCTATCATTTCAGAAATTTCAGGTGTATGACTTCCAGGCTCTTCTGTGTTGATGCCTCCTGGACTTGTTTTGTGTGATGTGGAGGTCTGGGATTGCATTTTGCTCCTTCGTTTTGTCGTTTTTGAAGAACCAGAGACTCCCTGTAGTGCAGTCTCACTGTTCTGATTGTGTGTGAGTATCAGGGCAAGAGTCTGAAGATCCTCAGTGCTCAGTGTAGCTCCTGTGCTGGTGAGTGGTGGCAAGGTGGGGTCCCAGATGCTCCCAACCTTTCTTGCATTCAGCTGGCTCCCAGGAATGTGTGGGAAGGGCTGGGGAGGCTCGCTGGCATTCCTGAAACTGTCTGGGGTTCAGCCCATCTTCCACAAGAGTATCGAGGGATGCAGATCGAGTTCATGGAGGCTTCAGATATTGCCCAGGACAGAGCCTGCTTCCCACACTGGAAGGGGAGGGGTGAGGGTGAACTCCCTGAGGCCTCTGATTATGTCCAGGTTTCAGCTGAGCTACCAAGGGGTGTGAGTTGTTCTGGCGGTGACCACCAAGGCCCCAGAAGTTGTCCAGGGATCCGCATGCCTCACCTCCTAGTAGGGGAGGCCCCAGAGTAGCTCACTGGGTTCCTAAATTTATCTAAGGATTGGCCCAGCCCTGGAAGACACACTATGGGTATGGCGGGGAGCCTCGTAGGCCCCAGAGGGTTCCTGAGGTTTCCCCTGCTTTGCAGACTGGTCAGGCAGGCAGAGCCCAGACTCACCGAGCTTCCTGAAGATGTCCAGCCTTTCGCCCAGCCTGGGGGGATACACTATGGGTGTGGCAGGTAGCCACGGAGACTCCAGAGGGTGCTGGAGGTTTCGCCTGCCTTGCATGCTGGTCAGGAAGGCAGAACTAATGTGGCTTTTTTGTTAATAAAGTATAAAAAGACTATTTTAAAATGGGAAAATAAGCAAAGTGGAGTATTTCCTCAGTTTAAAGTTAATACTAGTTTTAAAAATCTGCTAAAATAGTTACTAAATTCTATTATTTAGTTATTTATTTTACTTAGCATTGTTAAACCTAAATGCTTTTAAAATTAATCACCATGCATTTTATCATGACTTAATTTTGGCATTATGCACTAATATTTCATATATATGAAAAAATTTTTCAATAGTAAGGGGATATTAATGATAGTGGATTTTAATAGTAGATATTAATGATGTAAATAATGTTAACATATTTTTTAGTTGGTAATTCATGCACATTTTATCTGTTTACTTCCAGTTGTGTTGCTTGATACAACTATTGCACTGGGAGAGCTGGGATGGAAGACATACCCGTTAAATGGGGTAAGTTTATGTTTAAATTCTCCTCCTTCTTGGGTTTTAGGGAATGAAATAAATATGAATTTTTGTTACTGTTTAATAGCAGTTTTGCTATAAAGTTTAAAGTCTCATGTAAAAGATTAAAATATAATTAAACGGTGAGTTGATGGGAATTGTATGTAAATATCCTGCTTTGTTCTATATCATAATAATTGTTGTGCTTTATACATAGCAATGTTGGAATTCCAACCATACAAATTTTCCTTAGCAATAAATTTCTATATGTAATATCAGGACACTTTTCTATATAAATGTTATATATTATAATCTTATGTAAATTTGCAGAAATAAAATTAAGAGTTTCATGAGTAGATTCTACAAATATTAAAAATTTGGTTGTGTAATAAAATATGAATCTACTGAAACAATATTTTAATTTAACAGAAAAATACTTTGTATTTAGGTTTTTGTTCACTGGAAATAGTTGCTTTGTTGTTGTTGTTGTTGTTTTGTGTTTTTTTGTTTTGTTTTGTTCCGGTACCAGGTATCAAACTCAGGACCTCGCGCTTGCCAGGCAAGTGCTGTGCCACTGAGCTAAATTCTCAGCCCCAAGTTGCTTTTGAAGACTTGTGGCAATGTGTAATTTTCCTGATACAGTTTTCCAAACAGTGAGGTTTCAGCTAGGGTTGCACTTGAAGTTTTGTTTTATCTTTTCTGAATTGCTTTTACATTCTACTTTGCATGTCAAGCCAAAATGAAAGGATTGTTTTTAAAGATTTTTGCTTAGATCCTTTCAATTTAAACAGAATATTCAGCAATAAAACAGTCATGTTTTCTACTGTACTGTTTCAACTTCTTTTCTTGGAAATTATATTTTCTTAATATATTCTTTGTTGATATTATTTATATTGCTTCTTCTATTATATCTTCAAATTTAAATGTGGAAATTAGACTCATATGATTTTACTTTTTAGAGTTTTCTAATACTGTTATTTGGATTTAATGTTTTATGTCAAAAGTTATTCATTAAATGTGTATTTTTACCTAAAAATTGAGTTGACTCTTCTCTTCAACACCTTATTTGCTTTAGACTTATTTTATATTCAGTGATTTTTATTATTTTTAATTTTCTTTTTCTCTAATAAATCTCTCATTAAACTGTCTCTGTGAAATAACAAAGTAAGGTTGTGATTTTATCTTCATCCTCTTATTTCTATGAAAATTAATAAACATTGAGTAGGTCCTGTTCATCATTAAGAAATGCGTCTCTTGGGCCCGGGATATAGCTCAGCAGCAAGATATAGCCTGACTGGCAAGCACAAGGTCCCGAGTTCGATTGCCAGTACCAAAAACAAAAAAGCCAGAAAAAAAAGAAATGAGTCTCTTATGTCGTAAGAGACTCAAGATCTGTATCTCTTGAGAATATATATATTTTTTCTCAGTAAACATTTAACCAGTAATTAGATAGTTTAGAACCCCTGTTTTTCATTTCCAGAAAAATTGTTACCCCTGGCTTCATAGATCATAGCCAAGAATCATTTATGGAAAAAATGTTATTTCCAGCTCTCCTGATTATGTTCAGCTTGATCAAGCTTCATTTCAGAGAAGACCGTAGACCAGAATTCCAGACTCACAGCCACGGATGAAATTGCAGCTGTCGGCTTGGTTTTTGTTTTTTCTTAAGTGCTCAACTACTTTAATGTGTTCTGGAAAGCGAGGCAGAACTGTTGAGGAAGTGTCACTTACCCCACAGTATTCTGTTTGACAGACATTTTCCCTAAGCATTTCACATTTTATTTTTGCAATAAAAGGCGTCCTTTGAGGTATGTCTTAGATCTGTTTCCCAGATGGAGAATCCTAGTTAGAAAAAACATAAGAACATATCAGGCCAACAGATATTTGGTATTTTATAATACTAATAGCCAAGTGGTGAATGATGAATTCTCATGCTAAGGTAATTCTGACTCATGTAGGAACACTGTTTCCCTTTGTGTGTTATATTTGACTGATTCAAATTTTCCCCCTTGATAATTATAGTGGTAGTATAAATACACAGTTTGGGTGCTGCATGTTAAGATTACCAAGAGGAGAAAAGAAAGAAGAAGGGAAAGAGAAGACTGTATTACAAAGTAAAGGACAGAATAAAGGAAGACATGGTAAAAACTTATTATCACATACTAGACTTTGCTTCAGACATTTTACTCACATTAGTCCCATATATCAAGTATAGCATCCCAATTTATACATGTAAAACTAAGTTTTACAAGGTCACAGAGCTAGGAAGTAGTACAACCAAAGTCCTTAGCCAAACATGCCCTAATCTTGAACACTTGTGGATGGTCATTTCACAGCAAGTTGCTTTTTAATTTTTCTAAGATTCTACTCTGTAAGAAAAAAGATTGATGACCTATGAAATTAGATTATGGAGGGGAAACTAACGTGTGTTCAGACATTGAAAAGTGTGTCAAATACATAGTTAAACAGAAACACTACTGATAACATGAGCCACATTACTTTTAGATTTTCCCCAAGCAACGTATATGAAAATGTTAACAGTAGGCATATTTGAAAATTGGAGAACAGGGCCTAAGTTTAGAGTGTGTGTGGATGATGCTGTATAACCTAACCTAACCCTCAGTAAAAGAGAACTGAGAGAAGTAGTATTGAAATTATTCCTTGTAGTGAAAAGGATTAACTATTTGTAAAAATGGAGCTCTATATAATTCTACTTATAGGCTAAAGCAAATAGGATACTAACCACTAAAAGGAAGAACTTTGAAAAAACTACTAAAATGCAAAAATGGAAATAATTTAGATCTAAAGACAGATTAACTTTAAAATCTTTGGGGCCCATATATCAGTTTATAACACCTAAACTGTTATTTATGCTAGAGATGCAGCTTAGCATCCTGCCTGGCAAGCACGAGGTCATGAGTTCGATTCCTAGCACACAAAAACCCCCTATTATATATATTTTGAAATCATTTAATTGAACATATTTGAAATATAGTTTTAAAATTATCTGCTTCATTAACCCATGCTAATTTGAATGGATATTTTAACCATTTTAGGCACAAATTGAGTTGATTTATGAATATATTATGGGTGACAAAAGTGTAGTCATAGTAGAGAATTTGTGGTATGCAGTTTATCTGATGTTTCTGTGAAAAGTGTGTTTTCTAGGAATAATTTTTAGTTGAAAATATTGTCTTGATATAAAGACTAAAACTATTTGTGTAAACCTATGAGGTACTATGTAAAGTATAAGAAATTTAACCCGTATTTCCATAGGTCGGTCTGTGTCCCTCTCCCTCCCCCTCTCCTTCTCCTCCCTTAGAAAGCCATTTGGCCAGTAGTATCATGCCATAGTACGTACAGGAGTAGGCATTCATAACATGCCTGTGCCAATACCATCCATGGCCATTTAACTAAGAGTTGCGCATCTCTTTCAGTAAACTTGGAAAATGGGTGAATAGTCCTGAGCAAATGATGTTATTTTAGGCTTCCAAAGGTGAAAGCAGAATATATTAATTATATAAATAAATTAATATATTAATTTCTGAAACATTTTCTTGTATGAGCATTTAATATATTATTTTTAAAATATTATCCAGAATTTAACTTAATGAAGTTCTATTTTATGTTCCTCTGTGCCTTGTGCCATTAGCAGGCTTATGACAGATATTACAGCCTAAAGCATTCTTTATAGTGGTCTCTCTACACAGACAGAAAGTGTCCTCATGTAACTTTGTATAATGTTTTGTGAAGGGATATTAAAGGAAATGATTAATTCTGGGATAGGAAATTGGGATTGCGAAGAAAAGTATCACCTCTTGTTTTATAAACTGTGCCACACGTTATCTGAAAACGTCATCTTCTAGGCAAAGGGAATGACTGGCGCAAAGGCACAGAGGTATGACATGTGCACTCTTCGTGTGCGTTATTTGTAACTGCTGTACTTCAGTTCTTATATAATGCTTGAGTACTAAGTTTTAGTAGTGCTGAGAATCATTTGGCTGGAATGAAGGGATCTAGTAGAAAGTAAGGCTGTGATCATGGGCTAAATTATAAAAGGAAAGACAGAATTTCAGTGTCTTAATTGATCTAAATATTGCATATCTCAGATCCAACAAGTAAAAGTAAAAAAATTAAAAAAAAAACTTACTGAATTCACTTAAACAACCAAAAATTACTGAAGTACTGTATCCTTTGGATACAGTAATTTAGAGTCATTGGAATGAATGACTCTAGAAAATGGAAAGAAAATATGCTCAAAATGTAGGTTACATGGCATTGCTGATGTATTGGGAATAAAGTTAACTGATTATATTTCTGAAGCTTATGGTTGAAGCTGATGGTTGCATATATGATTGAAGACTAGTTCAGAAGAGATTGAGTACATCAGAAAATTGGGGAACCAGTGTTCATTAAATTTTCACACTGTATTCTCAGCCTAAAGTGAAGAATTCTGTGCTGCAGAACTCAGAATACTTAGAACTTAGTGCTTCTTCCCTTTGTATCTGTCAGTATAATACACTAGGTCAGTATTATGTGATCTAGCAAACAGGTTATCATGATAATCGACAGAAGAGCGGGCATAAATAAAATTTTTTCTGTAGCACAATAGAAGTTCTAAGTTAATAAGGAAGCGTTTTCACTTCCATTAAGTATAGGCATATGCTTTGTCTTTTCTGTTCGTTATGAATAGCTAATTACTGGTTAAGCCTGTCTTATTCTGAAACAACTGAAGGACTAGATTCACTTTTTAAAGACTCCTAGAAATGAGACAGTGATTTTAATGCTAATTAAAACAAGCCAAAACACACACACACACACACACACACACTGTCTATGCAGTAGTGTGGTACAGAAGAACAAATTGAAGAATATATTTCCTAAAATTATTTTTATATTATGAAAATAAATGTAGAATTATATAAATGTTTTTGAAACATTAACTCTTGTGTCTGTGCCTTTTTGATGGTTTTTTTACTTATTTGATTTAGTTTTAGCCATTATAGAGCATTATAAATGAAAGGATAAAATACAGTAATAATAGCAGGACCTGTAGTTAAATATAATATTCCAAACTCTAATAGCTCTTGCAGACCATGCCCCCGTTTTATGCCACACAGCAGCGGGTATATCATACTGGACTATCATGGCTTAACATTAACTCTGTCTAGTAGTAAGCAACTGCTCTGAACCAGAAAAATAAAAGGCTTTTCACAATATAGAAAGGACTTTTGTAATTAAAACCCTATTTTTTCTTTGAGCTTCAGTAATTGTTTGATAACTTCTTAAAATTTAATAGCTGTGTGGTTTTTAAAAATTTTGATACCATAATTGAAAAGATAAGCACCATTTTTTAGTAGCCACATACTTGTTATTAGCAGTAATTATACTTGAATAAAACCTGATAATTACAATATATCATTCCATAATAGTTTTATTATATATTATTTAATTTAAACCTAAAATTAGGTGTAATACTGTGCTTATCGTTGACACCGTTTGCTTTTGAGCACACCATCAATTCATCTGAAATAGTAATGTCATTGTTTATTTTTACGTATAGTAACAGTTTAGTGAAAAAACATTTTATCTTCTGATTTTCACTTTTGGTTACTAAGAAGTAAGTTTTAAAAGTTTGTCTTTAATGTATACATGATAGATCATATCTTTTTTGCATCATTATACTGAACTTATATATAAGTCTTTCAGTATTCAAAGTTTAATTTTCACCGGAACAATACGGTTGAAATTTATGAAATTTATCAAAAATTAATGGAAAAGTACAGTATCACATACAGCAGTGGTGGCGAACCTGTGTGCCGCAGCAGCTGTTCATTATCACTGAATGCTCTGTAAGATTCAACCTCACTGGTATAGATAAGTCCAAGTTGTGCTGCCAGCATGCTCCTGTGGTATGCCTGTACCTGCCTCTGAATATGTAGGTGGATGAGCACAGTGAATGTATCCTAGAGAACCAATTTCTGAGGTACCTTTTTGAGCAGAGGCTCAGGGGCTCTCTTAAATAAAAAGTTCACACTTTTGCACCTTTAGGCCTGCAACTGGGTGTTGGTGTTTCATGATATGTCTTCAAGACATATTTCTTCATGTCCAGGTTCCAAGTACTTGGCATGTAAGCATGCCTCCTTTGGCCTCAGCTTACACACACTTCTTTTTTGGTCAAGGTGTGAATTATTCAGATTTTTCTGCTCTGTTTTATGTTCCTGATACTCACTCTGCATCTGGCTAAAAGAAACCAGCAGCTTGATGTTACACTGCTTTCAGATTTCCCCCGCCAGATCCATTAGTTCACCACTCTTAAGCACAGCGTCCCTCAGTCTCCAGACAGGCACAAAATTTAGACAGATTCTTTGTCAGAATGTAAGGTACTTGGTCTCCATTTCTGGATAGGATTTGCACTGCTTTCTAAAATCTCAAGGGCAGCCTTTACTGTCTGCATTCCTATTAGCATTCTGGTCTGCTGAATCAGAGTTGTTCACAAGGGTCTGCTCACAGCGTTCGAGAGTTTCTGTAGCCTCAGCTCCAAGCCATTCCAAACTTTTCCTGCAAACCACTGGGAAAGGGTTGTGAACCACATTGTCAGGTATAATCACACCAGTGACCCAAATCTCTGGTAGCAATTTTCATATTGGTCCTTGGTGATCTCTTATTGCTGATACATAATACCTAACACCCACAAATTAAAGGAGAGGTTGATTTTAGCCGACAGTCTTTCTTTTTGTATTTCATTTTTTCCTTCTCAAGGAATTATGTATTCCATTCTACACTCTTCTTGCTTTACTGTTTTCTGGAAAATTGAATATTTTTTATGTTTGTCCCGCTATATGTGTTTTATGCCTCTGGTTTTGTTCTACATTTTTTTATTCTCTTATATTCTGTACTTTGAATATGATATGACTAGGTATAGGTGCTTTTTTCTGACATTTATCCTGAGCTTTCTAACTTTCCTTGTAATAATAGCTTTTTATGTAACGAACTTTGTAATACAGCTTTTGTTTATGGCCTTCCTGGGTATGATGTTACTCTGGTCTTATTTTCTTTGCTTTTTAGATTTGAAAGTTGGAATTGACATTTCACAAATCCCAGAGCGATTCTTTTCTTAGCCATGTCTGCTGTTCTGATATGTTCATCAAATGCTTTTTTTCTGTTTTACAATTTTTTCTTCTCACACTTTCTTTCGATTCTTAGAATTTTCACTTCTATTTATACTATCCAGGTGTTTTGGCATACAGTCTACTTTTAAGATAAAACTCATAGTGTATTAGACACAGTTTTTTTTAAATTGTGGTCAGGTAATTCTAGCATTACTACCATCTCTGACTCTGTTTTAATGTTTGCTTCGTCTTTTCAAGCACTTTTTGCCATTTAATATGCATGATAAATTTTAGTTGAAAAGTGGACAAATGTCCTGGGGATAAGGAAGTTTAATAAACTGGCTACTTAGTAACGTAGTGATTAGGTGTTAGGAGGGGAATACTCTAGCAGCCCATGATTAGGCATTAGACTTCTGTTGACACTGTGCCCTAGAGTGTGACTTTTCCTAGTGCTTCTTAGGTTTCCTGCACCTTCCACTGTGTTAGGTGGAACATGGTGGCTGGAGGAAGCTAGACTTTGGTACCTTCCTTCCCACAGTCGTCTTAGGTCGTAATGACACCCAACAGGTTAGTCTCGGTAAAATAGTTTCTCCTGAGAACAGAATGGACAAACAGAAGGCTTTGGCGTATCTCAAAGTGTTTCTTTTCCTCTCCTTCCACAAGTACAGATTTTTCTTTGACATTTATTATGGGCGCCTGATAGAGTCCTCAGAAGTAGAATTCATGAAAGTGTGGAGCTTGCATAACTGTATCCCCCTGGATTTTTTAACTGCATTGGAATTAGTGTTCCCACTGAGTCACCAGGAAAGTGTCAATTACAGTTTAATTCCTATCCAGTCACTGACTCCTACAGTACTTTTTATTGGTATGTTTCTGCCCTACGTTGTGATTCTCTGAATTTGTCTGTATGTTTCTCCAACTTTGGGAGTGGTGCTTATTCTTATTTCATTTCTCCAACTGCTCTAGAAAGAGTTGTTGATTTTTCTAGTTCATTCACATTTTCATTTTGGGGAGAAGAAAAAGCAATTCTAAGCTCCTCCCATGCTAACTGGACAAAATTTTATGTTTTCAACAATCTCACACATTATGTAATGTGCTACATTTGCTTAAGTACAATTATGATTTTACTTAATTTTCTCTAACCTTCTATCCTCCAACAGTGAACTGTCTAAATTTCTTTATACTTTAACTTTTCTCATAGTTTGTATAACTGGCTTTATTTTCCAGTCTTCCCACTTTAAAATATCAAGATTTTATGGCTTTATGTGCTTGAGATTGTTGTCATTACATATTACAGATTCATGGATGTAAGAATAGTTTAGAGGTTTCCTGTGCTGTGCAGGTTTACATAAATATGTAATGTAAAAATTTCAGCACTGTGTTACAGATGAAGAAAACTGAGCCTGAGAGAAATTTCAGAACCTTTCCAAGTTGCTGCTGAGATTTACTAAAGGAAGTGGTTTTAAAACCAGAATCATCTAGATCCTAACTTTAGGACTTTTAGCCATTACAGGACATAAATAACTATGGATTAATATTCAGCATTGATTATCAGTAGAGAAAGAATAAAATTATCAATGTGGTAAAAGTGACCACATTGTAGCATTGTTGGGACATAGATTTTGTGTAAGAAGATACATAATTATTGAAAAGTATTTAAAATGTTAATTGATCTACGAAGACAAAATGATGTTGCAAAACTAAATAATTGTGCACATTAGCATGTTTACTGGCATTAGAATATTTGGTGTGTGTTTAGATTGTTTCAATAGGTTTTCATTTTAGAAAACATCTATCCTTTTCTTTTAAGAACCAAAGATCCAAAGTGTATCTCGTTTGGATTTCTTTGTAATGCATATATACCTATGACTTAATTACGTATCTGTAATTAATTACTAGTTGATTAGGCATAAAATACAGAGAAATGTAGTCAAAAGTACCTTATGGAAATAAGTACACTAGAAATGTTAAAGTGTTTCTCACTCTAAAAAGCATTGTCAAGGTAAGTCGTCTGAACAAAAACCTTGCTGAGAAGTATCTCTGGTTATAGTGAGTGGTGTGGTGCCCGACTCCCTCAAGCATGTCTTAGAAAAACAAGCCTGGACATCTTAATTGAAGACGTTCATTTCATTGGCTAGCAAGCTACCTATCACTTCTCACACATGTACTTCCATAATGGCTAAACAAATTAGATTCCTTATTTTGCAATTTAGTATTTGCAATTTAGTATTTCTCAGTTAAAACAAGGGGGCATAGAAACCAGAAAATTCTGTCATAGGTTACATTAGCCGTACACAGAGAAGGGACAGCGTAGGGTACATGTACACCGCTCATGTGCAAGTATCGGTTCAAGGAGAGTAGGGAAATACAGTTAAGGGGCAGCATTGAATAGTAAGAGGGGAGGATAGTAATGCAGAGGAAAAACGGTGATAAAAGGAAACTGTGGAGTACTCAGTACCTGCAGGTCAGTCTCGTTGTTTAACCTCTATATTGAATTCTTGGGTGTCCCTAAAGTAAATTACCAGATTTGACCACTGTACACTGTATATGTGTTGCTGGAGCACCATGTTGTACTCCGCAGATAAGTGCAATTACATGTCCGTTTACACAAAAGTGAATTATGTTCACTGTCGTTCTCTTCAGGGTGTCAGGTCCCCAGCGGGAGGTACCCGCGGATGCATATAAAGTCAGAAAAAACGAAAACCAAGAGAGCCAAAATTCTCGGATCAGGGGGCTTGCAGCCTCTCGGACTGCCGCTACAAATACCAGTTTCAGTGACTCTTTATTCAAAAAGAACCAAAAAAGCAGCTGTGCAAATGGGAGGTTCTCAACTAATTTAGCAAGGACAGTAAACAAGACTTGACTAATTAGCCATCACTTTATCATTCCCTAGGGGATATCTCAGCAAAGCAATTAGTGTTGACCCTGGGGTTTTCAATACTTTTGCTAGACTTCCTCCAGAACCCAACAATCAAGGCTCGGTCAGGCCTGAGGCAATACACAAAAGAGTAACTAAAGAATGTCCTTCTCCACAGTTCATTTAGGGTGAAACATTGCAGATGCAGATTGAAAAACTAATAGTAATAGGAGTAATGGTTATAATAACAAGGAGTGAAACTATTTTGAGGCCAACCAGGAAAAATGAGAGGCTGTACAAGGTAGAATTTTCCTGTACACAGGAAAATGTAAATCATCCAGAGCTGCTGAATTTCTGTTATCAGCTCATGCATGGGTAAATAACCTCCCCTGCATGCAGGCAATGTGGAGAAATAGGTGACTGAATGTGCATAGGTTATTACAGTCCATAAAATTTTAAATATTTAATATATAAGCAGCTATGATTTGTGTCACCTCTCTCTCTACTATCTCAGAACATTCCTTCTTGTATAGCATCTTCTGCAGAGAAAATGAATCACTGCAAGAGCAGGTATTGTGAAATGATTACATTCATTCTATGGTAAGGAAGAGAAATAATGGAAAAGCAGATAACAGTGACTTAAGAAATCAGATATAAAGTGTTTGTGAATATGCAATTACCCTCATTCTCTGTGCAGTATGCATGGAATTCACTTTTGGTCATTCTGCTGCTTTTTAATATGCAGTCTTTGTAATGACTTCCTGTAAACATGTATTTTTTTTAAAAAGATATGGCCTTCCTTATGCCAAATCTCCTTAACTTGATATAGTTTTCTTTATTCTCTGTGTGTTTTATACTGTTACTTACAAAGCTTTAACTTCCTGTCTCTTATGTCCAAGAAAAGTTTCCAGGTTTTAAGTGAATTCTGATGTTGTAAAATTAAAGCTCAGATTGTTTTTTTATCAGTGTGTTCTAATTGTTTTAGCTAGAATCATTAGAATTATTTATAAACCATTTCATTTATAAGTGAGTTTACCTCTAAGTACAAAACCAGGACATACAGATATCCTTTTATCTTGCTTTCTCTTCTTGGTCTTGTAAGGCACAGAAGATTCTCCTTTTTCTATAACATTTATGAAAGGGTTAAATAGGAAATACCATTTCTAGGATCCTGAAATCCAGTGCCTATCATAGGATCTATCTCACACTATCTAAATGTCTCCTAATAGATTATGACTTGTTGGAATAATGGATTGAATGTTTCATATTTATGTGAATTGGACAACATAATGACTACCTATGACAAATACTCAATAAAAGTTGTTCAGATAGATAAATGGATACACAATCCATTTGGTGGTACATGCCTGTAATCCTAGCACTTGGGAGGCTGAGGCAGGAAGATCGCCATGAGTTCAAGGCCAGCCTGGGATACAAAGTGAATTCAAGGCCTGGCTGAACTAAATAGCAGGACCCTGCCTCAAAAATAAAAGAAAAAAGATACACAATCAGCATCAATTTAAAAAAAAAAGATATCTTCACGGAGAATCAGCTGTAAAGGAAAAGAATAAATGATTATAAACCATTTTTCTTGAGTACAGGTAGAAAAGTTTATACATTTGATATAATTTTTGTATTTTATACAGTCTAGTTCATTTTCTCATTATCAATTTCCTCACTAAAATGAAAGTTTAAAGGTGGACGGGGAGGTGGTTACCTACAAAATAAAAAGACTATAAAAAACTTAAAAGCTATTTGAGCAACACTAATCAAGACATAATATACTTTCAAAGAATTAATGACCAGTTTAGAACAGTTGATGATCTGAATCCATGTGGGAAATATTAACCCCAGAAGGTTATTAATCCTGCACCTTGTTGTTAAGATGAAAATAAAAAGTAGAACATATGGATCTTTAATGGCTGATAGATAGACTGCAAAATTTAGAGAATTTATATTATCCAATCATGCTTTCAAAAAGCATAGGTCAGCGTTAAATGTTAAATAGGCTTTTATAATCTCTATTCCATGCAATTAGTATTTTGAAGTAATGTACCATACTAAGCAGAATAGATTGTTATAGTGGTTTGACTTTGTTTTATTTCAGCAAAGCAAACCCTGTTGGCTAATAAACGTGATGCTTAACTCGGTCTCCATCGCCTCCATAATTAAGAAGCAATATCTACAAAAATCCTTCAGTGAAATTAGAGAAGTCTTTCCACTAAACACATGAAACTAGGATATGTTATACTAGTAAACACATACACATTTCTTTGACTGTTCATTAATTTTGAATACTGTGCTTTGAAGAACTAAATTTAATATGTGTTGTTCATTTAGATAGCTCATTTAATAATGTTACTAATTTAATTGTATTTTATTAAGTATACTAGTGTCTAGTATAAGTTAGAAAGAATATCTTCATAAATACCAGTGTGAAATATCTCTAAGAAATTTCCACATTATAAATCTACAGCAAGTAAATGTGTACACCCAACATACTGTACTTACTTTTTTATTCCTTCTGTTGATAAATGCTATACTAATTGTTTAGGACACCATAAGCCCTGATTTGCCTGAAAGAGTTTTAACTTGTCCTGACGTAGAATACTTATTTATTTGACATGTTCGTGATTTAAAGTATAAGATGAGTCATTGTGGGCTGGCATGCATGTGTACTGTTCTGTGCTTTGGCCCAAACCTGACACATCATTTCTCATAGTGCATTGGCCCAGAAAGAGCCATATGTCAGTTCATATCAGTGGAAGTCCTGTATAGAGGGAAATTGATGGAATAAATGATGGGCATTTTTATTATACCACTGACTAAAGTCTCAGAACTCACTTTTAGTTTTATGACTCATGGGATGATATTGCTTATTGTTTCCTCCCCAGCAAGAACGTCATAAAGATGTGTTCCTCCCAATGAATTCCAATTTTCTCCTAACAATGCTTTCATAATTGTTAAATTCTCTCCTTTTTGTAGGTAAAGCAAGATAATTTATTAGTGTTGTGTTTTGACAATAGTGCACATTTTAATTTTTTTTAGTGTACAATTAATTTGTTAATCACTTTTTTATCTAGGGTAGTCTTTAGCCTGGCCTTGATTTTATTCCAATTAATATGTATTATACATTTCTAAAAATACTGATTGGTTATTTTTGCTACTATGTCCCATCTTCTTTTTGTTTCATTTTACTCTGTCCTTTGTCTTTATTTGTATTTATTTATTTATGTATGTTGGCTTATTTTCTGGTGCTGGGGATTGAACCCAGGGTCTTTGTACTGAGTTATATCCTTAGACCTTTAAAATTATATATACATATTTATATATTACTCTTCTTCTGAGACCAAGTTTTGTTAAGTCAACAAGTTGCATTACCTGTGCTCAAACTTGTGATACTCTTGCCTCTGGCCCCCTTAGTTTTAAATTTTATGTAGAAAAAATTTTTCCATCATTTTTATCATTCATGTCTTAAATATACTTATTGATCTTTTCAGATATATTTTCATCCATATATACTTTATCTTTCAATTATTGGTTTTACTGGTTTACTTACACTGGGTTAGATTTCTTTAGACTGGTTCAGAGCCTTGTTGCCAAATTACTTCTGCAGATTGCTCTGCACCAGTATTTGTTTGACTAGTAACCTTGCTATGTGGTTAGAAGACCAACTGTTTCTTATAGAATCTGTTTACTTATGATTTTGTTTTAAAGCAGATCTTGTTAGTACTAGCACACTTTGCTTCTGACTCTTCACATTTGATCTTAAGGAAACAGGATGTTTAATCCTCTCTCTTTTGTTCAGAGCCAAAAATCTGAAATGAAGGTATTGTCGAGGTCATAGTTCCTCTCAAGGCTTGAGGAAAGAATCTTTCCTTGCCCTTCATGACTTTGTAGTGTTTATCACCAGTGTTCCCCATACCATAGCTTAGAAAGGTGCACCACTGTGTCTTCTCCCTTTGTCTGCACGTGTCCATCTTTTTTCTATGTGTCTGAGTCTGCATTCGGTCTTTTTATAATGATTCTTGTCATCAGAGTTAGGATTTACTCTAAAACACTATAATCTTATTTTGACTGCATCTGCAGAGAAGCCTATTTAAAAATAAGGTAACATTTACAAATTGTAGGTGTACATAAATTTTGTGTGACAGTTTTTAATCTGCTACAAATCAATATGTTAATTTTTATAGTACAGTAAAGTGAAAATAGTCCAACTGAATGTACAGTTAATCATACTTTTGTTCATTGTTGATTAATACTCTTTCTTCAAGGATAGCACCCAGTATTCTCAACAAGAAGAACTTGGAAAGCTAAGGGCAGTGTTCTGAGAAATTAACTATGTCTTTATTTGCTATTATTATTAACCTATGTCTTCTCCTTTACTATTTGATTATAAACAGTAGTCCTATTTTCTGGGAAAATTATATCTTTACTTAATCTGAAGAAATTCTATTAAATATAACCACAGACAGGAATGTAAACAAAGGAATTGGAAATTTGCAGATTTTTTTCTAATTTCAGGAAGTAATCTTAATTCACAATTTAGGTATGACGTTCAGCATAATGGAAATGGATAATATTTTTCCCTTAATTCCTTGTGATCACAATGCTTCCCACTGTGAGGCTTTAGTTTATCCCATGTTGTAAGTCATGAGAAATTAAAAGAAATCATTATCCAAATAGTTTCCTACTGTGAATGAGGCAAGTGCTGTTATTAATTGTCCCACTACAGTGGTGACAAACCTGCAGCATGTGTGTCAAAGTGGGCTGTTTATATCATTCAGATCTCTGAAAGTTTTGCCATCACTGCTTTAGGATAATAAGTATAACCAGACCTTTTAGTTCTGCTAGGTATTTATTAATGTACTGATAGTTTCATTGGTAATTGAAGTAATTGTTTGGCCTTAGCAAAGAAAAAAAGTGATGATTGGATATAACTTCTCTCAGTCATAGTCGTTAATATTTCACAGTAGTATTAAGAAACAAGAGCAAAGTTTCTACTGTAGATGGATGACTGTGCCAATTGACATCTGTTTTGTAAAACTGCACAAAGGGGAGAAGCTCCATGTGTGATTTATAGTGAACAGTAAAGCTACCATAATGAATTAAATGCTATTCTTGCATATCCATCTTTTGTATTCCAATTGGTTAGATTACTGCAGATGAAATTAAATAATACAAAAACTCATCAGAATATCATTAAAAGTATGCTAAAAATAAACTTTAAAAAATTAACCAACATGACACCCTTTTGAGGCAAAAGTATCAAAATTTTCATTTTAAAATTCTTAGTTTCGAATAACTGAAAACTCAGTTTTCAAAGATCATTGTATGGGAATCACTTATAATAAAAGATGTGTCAGAAGAAGAATATTTCAGGAATATGCTTTGGAGTCCTCAGTTATAAGAAAAGAACTAAAGTAGAAGGAAAAAGAGAGATACTGGATATAGACATAGAAATATAGACATTTAGGAAGTTGGAAATGAAGAAAGGGGGCTTCTGAGGAACAAAGACTACGTCTGTACCGACAAGCATAGAAAGAGAGGTTCAATTTTGGAAACCCCTCAGTATGTACAGAATGAAGGTTTTTGGATTAGTAGCTTCATATAACGTGGTTTTGCCATAAAAATAAGCTCTGGAGTATGGCAGTGCAATTAAGTATCCCATTTGTCCCTGTCATGTTCCTTTAAAGATTGGTTCAAAGAATTGTTTGCTAAGAGAGAGGACAGCTGATTAGTGACATCCTCACAGTCCTCTAGCTGGTCCTCTCACTGTTATGCAGAAGCTGTAGTGTGGGTGTGAAGAACAAGTGGACACAGTGGAGTATCTGTTTCTCATTTTGCTTCTTTGACCCCAAATAATACATGAAGCGCTATAACTGGCTACAGGTCAGAGACTGGGTAGGAAGTCTGATTTCTTTGATCAGTGGTGTGTCTAGCTCTACATTTGACTAAGAGTGGAAAAGAACAACATCACTTCTGTTACTAAAGGCAGGACACTTGATGACTGTAGGGAGCCCACTAGGACAGGCTAAAATTCGTGGAGAAAGAGGCTTTCTGTAAGACTAGATGGTTTTTGTCAGATTATGTCAGACATTCGCAACAGCAGGAGAAGCTCTGCTGTAGGCACCATATGTTCGTTTGTGCAAGTGAAGTGATGTGACTCACAGCCCAGCATCCACACATGTGGACGATGACACCTGGGGCGAAGCCTGGTGAGCTCAGGTGGGCGACGAGCACCAGGAGAGTCAAGGAGCCACGTGGCAGGTGGGGGAACACGGGCAGAAGTGTGCAGAGCTGAAGATGAAGATCTTCCTTTCTCTTCCCTCTCCTCCGGAAAGTAATTTGAATTTATTATGGATGTTTTTGCTTATAGGTTAGTGTTTATATGTTATTTTTCTGCCAAAATCACACTTTAAAATGTGTAATTTTAATTTTTAAGGAAAGAAAATGGGGAAGTTGACACGAGGTATTTACATATCCAAAGAATATTCTGATTTGGATGAAACAGTTGAATTTTTACTATTTAAACAGGTTCATTAAGAGTTACTTTTCCAGCCAGGTACAATGGTACATGCCTGTCACCCTACCACTCCGGGAGCCTCAGGTGGAAAGACTGCAAATTTGAGCTCAGCCCACTCAATTTAGTAATTTAACAGGATTTGTGTCAAAGTAAAAAATACAAAAAGGCAGGGGGATGGAGTTCAGTGTGAAGGCTCTGTGCTCAGTTCCCTGGCACTGCTCTCTCAAAAAGAAAACACAAAACAAATGCTACTTTTCAAAATTACCACCACTTCTTACTTTAATAACCTTTTCCTAGTATTTTGTAGTTAGAGTTTAGAAAAAAATTCTTCATAAGCAACATGTTTTGAAGTAGTCTATTATATTAGAATCAGATGTTCCTACATTATATACGTTATATACGTTTCCTACATTATATACATTATATATGTTATACTGGATTAAGTGACTTCTAATGACACATTATGATAAGCAAACTTAAGTGATTTTTTTTAAAGGGAGAAACAGTCATTTGTGTTTTTTTTAAGGTGCCAAAATGGGGACACTTTGAATGTATCACTCAAAAGAGTCTTAAATATAATTTACAAAAAAATGATGAAATATCCTGGAACCATTTGTGTAAATTTCATAGTTTACACAAATTAAATTTCGTAGTTTTTAGGTGACTGTCAACGGCCTTTTGCAGTTGCCAGTCAGTATATAGTTGGAAGTAAATTCACATTGTAGATGAATCAGAGCATGTTTATCTAGACAGCTGGGTGTTTCCTGTGAAATGTAGGATGAGGACAAATGTTTCTGTGATGTATATGACTTGGGAAACCAAATCTATACTAATCTGTTATCAGAATATTGACTATTTGACTTTACAATAGCAAGTATTATGTCTTATGAATACACAAAAAGTAAGCATGACTAAGGTAAACCATAAGATCTAGATTAGCATTCTCAGAGACTTCATTAATACCAGTTTCTCACTTGATATGTAATGGACTCTTGTTTGAGAACATCTGTTCAAAGGGTACAGAAGAAATTAGTAGATATTTGTCATGATTTCAGCAGTGATAATATTTCTAAATTTGATACGTAGGATGATGATCTATATGCAACTTCTGGCAAATAAAGAAATTTAGCCATCAAAGAAATGAAAACTATGTTTCACCTGTCAAACTAAAATTGTAAACAATGTGGACAAAGGGTATTAAAACCAGTGTTCCTGTTCATACTGGTAATGACCTAAAATAACTGTTGTGTATATTAGAAAGTTAATACATTCAAAAAAACCTGTAAAAACTACTGTACCTTTGTATTCATTTCTGGTATTATCATTTACGAGAATCTTGCCAGGGGAACGTAAAAGAGCGTATGTGACGTGTTCTTCAAGATGTAATTGCCTAGTTATTGAAAATTTGTGAGAGAAAAATGTGGTTTTGAAATTAAATACAACCTTCGTTGAATCTATGATACTGCAGAGCTTCACCAGATGGTTTCTGGTGGCTCAGGTCTTTTCAGAATTCTAGGTTCTTAATATTTTTCCCTCTCTGTAAATCAAAGTCTACTTTTACAGGAATATTTAATTTTAAAATTAAAATTGAAATATTTTAAAGAAGAATTAGACATGTTCTTCCTCTTTTGTCTTTTTCATTGTAGTTTATATGGTCAGAGCTATGAGTCTGAACATGTAGCTAGCTACTCCATGGCACTTGGCTTCCTTGTGCAACATCCTGAATGATGCTGGTTATGTGTGAAAATACATATGGAACATAATCTATGAGATAATATATCTTTCTGCAAAGAAAATTAATAGAAATTTAAAGTTATAAATGATGTCCAAACCAAACTAGTACTACTGTACTAGTAGTAATTTGGTAGCATTAATTTCTACAATAGTTAATGTACCTAAATTGAGATATCTCATACTTTTTGTTACTTTAGCAAAGCTTTTAATTTTTAGGAAAACCATACAAGTTAAGCAGGCTATTCAGTATTCTCATGTTATTTTTCTACTATTTTAGGAATTTCCAAGAATAATGATCTCTAAAGAAAAGCAATTGGTTTTAATTTATCATACATGATTTTTTTAAATGTAAACTTATAGGTTGTAGAAGTAGTAAATATTAGCGTAATTTACCTATGCATTGCATATTCTCATAATTTAATCATTGGAGTAACTTTGTAAGTACATTTCTAGACTCAAAATCATGAAAACACCCTTTTCTTCAAAAGCTGTTGGGTTGGGAATGTAACTCAGTGGCACAAGTGCCTGCCTGGCAAGTGCAAGGTCCTGAGTTTAATTACCAGCACCAACAAAATAAATAGATAGATATATTGTCTTACATTTCTTTAATCTGAATATAGTAAATCTACTGCATACAGATCATACTGAGTATGAAAATCTGAATGAATTATTCAAAATGCTACCTATTGTTTATTTTTCTTTGAAAAACTAGATAATCTAGATGCACTCATCAAGAGATTGTTAAGGATACTGGCAGGAAAGAAGCTGGAAATGAGAAAACTTCCACCCCCATCTCTACTTGTCTTTTTTTTCCTGCAGCTCCTATAGCCTCAGATTTCCTCTCTGATCTGAGACCAGCACCATGTGAAGTGGGTGGTACCAAGAGTTTTTGGTCCGGTTCACTGAAGTCTAAGCTTTTGTTTTCCCTGGTTCTCTGTTTCTGTATCTTGGAACCCTGACCTTCCTGTTCTGACTTCTACTCACAAAGCACAAAGACTACTGTGCTTCACTCCTTTATGCAGTGAACATCTGGAACATGCTGCTAAGAGATCTCATAATATCACAGCTGTTCTAGTTCAGACACCTGATATGCTGTCTGCCCCTGTGCTTGTTGTGTCTTTTTTTTTTTTTTTGGTTTTTCTCCGGTACCAGGAACCGAACTCACGACCTTGCGCTTGCCAGGCAAGCGCTTTTGCCGCTGAGCTAAATCCCCGGCCCCTGCTTGTTGTGTCTTATTTAAAGTAATCTCTGTGCCTTTGTACCTTTGTCCACAATTTCCTGACACATTTGTTTTTTGTCTTAATTTATTATGTTGCTCATTTGCATCCATGAGACTACATAGCAGAGCAGAATTCCATAGGCAGCCTAGGAAAGCTAGTAAGAGGCAAAAAATTAAGATAACCTGTGTAGAAATTTATGAATAGAGTGTGGAAAGGTAGTGCAGAATGGGGTAATTGGAAGTAAAGGAGAATCCAGATTATAGGAAAAAGAACAGAAAGTTCTACACGGATACGATTATTGGATCTCCATTTGTAAAATACTCATTTCCACATAAGTGAATTCTGGAAACAGGGAGAAGGGATTGCATAGTAAGGAAATATTAATGGGTAAACAAAGACATCTAAATTCAAATTTAAAAATGAATTCCTACTACTTCTGCATTTCTGATGAAGCATTACAGAAGGTCATAAAGATCTGCTAAAGTTAAGTGAACGGGATATTATAAATAATAGGCATGCCATTGATTTGTGTTATAGCATTCATTAACATTCAAGTAGCATTCTGTTAAAAATTTTACTTGAATACAGGTCTATAATGTCCTTAAATGCAAATATTTTTAAATTGGCCCATTCAGCATTTTACCTTATTTCTTGTGCACTGATTATTTTTAAAAGGGTGTTCAAGTGTTATTTATTAAAAATTTTTCTTCCTTTTCTTTGTATTATTCTGATTATCTGTTCATTGTAATAATCAGAAACCTACAAACTGGGGTTTATTCACTTCTCCTTCCTGAAAGCTATTTGTAGTTCTTTATTATTTTTGTTAACTATGAACAAATACTGTTCTTACATTTCTGTCCTGCTGCTGTTTTCTGTATACCTTATTTTTGCAGCTTTTGTATGCACCTTATGACTGCATGGACAATATTATCTTTATATTCATTCAAAGGTATCAGGTCATGCAAAAAATGTAGATTTTCATGTTAACTTGACATTCACTAATTAATGGTTATTTCACTCAGTTTTAAAGCATCCAAGTTCTTCTCCCCAAATTCATGTATTTTATGTAATTTAATAATATAATTTACAATATGCCTTTAAATAACAACCTTAGAAATCTCTCAGAGTTCAAACAAATTCAACTCGTCTAGATGTTCTCTGCTATGAGTTTGTATATGTTTAAATATTATTCCACTCCAAAGCTACATTTATCCTTTTATATGTATTTTATTTCTATTTTATTGTCAGTACCGCCATAAAAAACTGAACAATCACAAAGTGTTGAATAATGTTTCAGATTCTCCACCAAAGATTTGCCAAGGCTTTGCACCAGTGACACAGAATATAACAAAATGAATTATTCACTTGTGTATTTCTTTGTCATGTGTAGGAGTATGTTACTAGTAAACTGAACCCTGGGCTTTTGCACTCACTACAAACCAAGCATTTATTTTTCTGCTTAAATTTTCAGACATGAGCATTTTCTTTTTGTTTCACAGTGTCTGTCTGTCATACCTCCTAATTTTTATTCACTCTTTCAGATTCTTACACTAGTGAGACAATACGTTGCTTACATATGGAGGTCTGGTTTATTTCACTTGTGAGTATGGTCTCTAGTTGTGACCATTTACCTGTAAAAGCCTCGAGTTTATCTTTCTTTATAGCTAAGTAATATTCCATTATATAAAAATTCGACAATTTTTTTATCCATTCCTCAGTGGATATACACTTGGGTTGCTTCCGTGATTTATCAATTACAAATTGCGCTGCTATAAACATGGGTGCACATATATCGCTGTGATATGATGTTTTCAGATCTTCTGGGAAAATACTCAGAAGGGGTACATTGGGGTTGAATGGGACCTCTAGTCCTAGTTTGCGGAGGAATCTCCAAACTGATTTCCACAGTGCTTTCACCAGTCTGCGTTCCTACCAGCAGTGGAGAAGAGTTCCTATTTCTCCACAGCCTCGCCAGCATTTGTTATTGGTTGATTTCTTAATGATAGCCATTCTTACTGGGGTGAGATGAAATTTCAGTGTTGTTTTAACTGCATTTCTCAAATTACTAATGATGTTGGACATTTTCTTTGGACATTTTCTTTGGATGGGGTCTTTGAATTTGGAGGGGAGAAAAGAGCGACCGGGACGAGAGAAAAGAGAAAAGAAAGAAGGAGAAATTATGTATGTATGTATATACAGGATAGCTAACACAGTTGTACTACTGACTTCTATTGCTTTACTGAAAGGAACAGTTAATGATTACTTATTTGATCAATATTGCATGTCTCTATTTGTTTTCCTGAGAAATCACTTTGAAGATATCAATGTGTAATACAACCACTTTTAATTTCCTAACGCTTTGTCTGTAATTCTGTATTGTTTGTGTTGTTCTTGTGCTATTTTGTAAATGGATGTCTGTTAATATGTTTTCCTTCTTTTATTTTTAAAATAAATAGAAAAATATAAAAAAAATGGAACCTACAGAAAAAGAAATTTTTTCGGACATGGGCTGGGGATTTAGCTCAGCGGCACAAGCACCAAGCGCAAGGTCCTGAGTTTGATTTCCGGTACAAAAGCGATCCTAGATTTTCAGACAGGTTCTCTTTAAATCAGAAACTTGCTTAAGCTGGACTTCTACAGTTTTAAATAAAAGTTTGAATTTTACATTGTATACTTTACATATTTTAAGTTCTTGGGTAGCTCATCATTAGTTTTAATCTGATGTCATTAGAATAAAACTATATTTCTTTACTTTTATCTCTTTGATTTTAGAAGTTTTCATTTTATGTTTTATGCTATGTTGCATGCATTGAACATTGTTAACCGAGCTGCTGGGTGAATGCAGCGACTCTCCTGGCCGCTGAGCATGAGAGTGGGCTGATGAGGCCTGTGGTGCAGAGGGAAGCGAGTGTTGGAGTTCTTTTAAGTTCTTCTTCAGTAAGGAAAACAATTTTCTCTCTGTCATTATTGTAAAGTGTTGATGACTAACAAAGCAAGTGCTACTTGGCTCTATTTGGAAGCATTGTGAGATGAAAGGATGATTCTAATCTGGTGTTAAGGGGATGACTTCGATGGAATTAATCTGCTTTGTGCCAAAACCTGTGTTCAGAGTTTGTAAAGTAACTGAAGCAGCGGGAAAGATAGAGAACAGGAGCTGAAGGTTCCGTTGCTTACACTGGTTCAGTTATTGGAAGATAGTCTTTAGGTTTTCACCAGCAGATATGAGAGATGTAGACATACAAGTCTTTGAAGGCACATAGGATATTTTTATGGTAATTTAGCTGTTTTAACTCTATTCTTAAGATATAAAGGAGAGATTTTTTTCAAGAAAGAGATAATGTTACATTAACTCAGTGAATTAGCTTTTAACTAATATTGTTACTATAGAAGGGCAATATTTTGATATGCCTCAGATAATCAAAATGTTAACACTGTTTCATTTTAATTCCTTAAGTTAGTTCAAAGACTCATAATCTTTGAAAGCGTTTTCAGAAACAAGTATCAGTGAAAAATTTTGTGGCCATTTTTTTTTTGGTACCGGTGATCGAACTCAGGATCTTGCATTTGCCATGTAGGTGCTTGTGCCACTGAGCTACATCCCCAGCCAGTGGAAAATTTTGACATAAAGAAAAATACAAGATAAATTTTATTTCACAAATATCTTTCAATACTAGTTTATTTGATTTTTATTCCTTTTTTCTATCTCCTTGTTTGTATTGGGGAAAGGCAATATCCATACATAAACTGTTAAACTGACTGTGCGATGTATACAGGAATGTAATAAAAACAAGCATACATATTTGTGGTCTTACTGAATCTATTTACATTTTACCTCTTTTAAAAAATATGTGGCGAGTAATCATAGCACTGTGTTTTCCTTGTAAATTAGTTTGTAAATTTTCAAACTAAAAATACAATATCTGGAAAGTATTTTAAGTACTACATCCTTCAAAGAAACATTCCCTGTAACTTTTATACTGAAGTTAGGTAGTATATTTTTGAGTTATGCATGAATGAGCAAAGCAAAAAGACATCCTAAAGCTCAGGAAATTAATAACTCAACAATTATAATATGTGAGCAACTGAACATTTTGACCTTGAACATCAGCTTTCTTAGCACTTAACTCTAGATGCTGGCTCTGCTACTCAATTTGTGTTTGAGTTTGAACAAGGTCCTGTGTATGTCTGCACATTTGTTCTCTTGGTCATGTAATGATGGGAGGGTGGTAATCTGAACCTCTTTCTTTCCATGTGCTGATGAAAGTTGCTTGTTCGTGCTTGTACAGTCCAATTTATAGGTAGCTTAATAATGAATGAAAGTGCCTGCTCCATCTCTGGATAACTTGAATGCCTGTAATTTTTTTCTTGTATTGATCAAAACATCTATCTTTATCTACATGTTCATTGTTCAGAAATGGGTTAGGTGTGTCTTCAGCTTTTTCACAGAAATTATTTATGTGAATATTATATAATTGGGCAGGGGATTATATTATGGTTACATTGTTTAACAATAGCAGCAACAGCAAAAACAATCCAACTCGTTCTGTCAACAAATCTTTGAGTCAGCCTTGATCCCTTCTTGTAATCAAAATAGAGCTGTAGTCTGACCACTTGCTATGCTCTTTAACCAGCACCCTCTTTACTCATAATCTAGAAATAGCTGGAACATTGAGCTGTCTTCTCTTTCATGCTCTTTGCTCCCTGAAGTAGCACAATATTCTTTTAAAAGTGGACTGTATCAAGGTTTTGCTCAGACCTTCCAATAGCTTCCTTTATTCTGCACAAATTGATGAGGCCTAGCTCCCCCTGAACCCCAGCATCTAGGACTCCTTCTGGTCCTCACTCTTTCCAGACATCACAGCCTTCTTTCTTTCCTTCAGCTTACCTGAAAACTGTTTTTTTGCCCTTAGATGTCCCTTCTTAAAGGTTACACATGACTTTTTCCCACTTCAGTTAAAACCATTGCTCAAATATCACTTCTCTGGAAAAGGTTTTATCAAACCTATCTAAATTTACCTTGCCTATTTATCATTTTCCTTTTTTTTTTCCAGTACCAGGAAACGAACTCACGACCTTGCACTTGCCAGGCAGGCACTGTGCTGCTGAGCTAAATCCCCAGCCCCCAATTTATCATTTTCTATCCATTTATTCCTTTATTTATTTTTTGCTAACACTAATTGTATATCTCTTCATAAAAGTATAAGCTACATGAAGTCTATCGTGTCCATTAATATATGTACAATTCCCGGCCCATAGTTCGGAGCATAGTCATTATTGCTGCCTAAATGATCCTTACTCTTGTCTTAACTAGTAACCTATTTTGACTGGAGCTATGAGACTTTATGCTTTGGAATGCCATATGAGTTGTTTCACTTTGATGTGTTTGCTTAAAATATAATCAAGACATTATAACTTTTGAAAAATCCAGCTGGTTTAAGGGAAAATGTTGTTGTATTAAAATTAGCCTTATAAATATTCAGCACATATAGTTGGAAATACCATTTAGCTATAATTTTACAGGTTTAACATTAAGTCTAATAAGTATATAATTATAAAAATGAAAATATCAGGAATAAATGTTGTTGAAAACTCATATTTTGTGATTGTAGGTCAGAAAATCACTGCTATTTCTATTCAGCTAAGTTTTTCTGTTCAAAGATACTAAAGCTCCATGTTAATCTTTTTTCAATTTAATATTGCTTAAATGAAAGAATATGAACCTTTTTAAGAAGGGTGGTTTTAAACTCTTAACACTTTTTAACATAAAAATTATCAATATATGTTATACAATATGAAGAGTGAACACCAGTTTTAAGATGTAAGCTACCTTTGAATTTGCCTGTGGCATAAAACAGGGAATATGAACATGAGTTATACTTGTAAAAATTTATTTTTTGAAACAAAAACTTGGAAATTAGTAAAATCAAAGGTTAACATTTTTCAAACAATACTGAGCATATTTTTGCCTGTTGTACATTACTTACAAATTTTGATATGATATACATATTTTAATAAAAATATATTAAAAATAAAACTGATGATACCATATATTAAAAATATTATTTAAAATCCTAGCAGTGGTTAACTGTGGTTAACTCTTTTATCTTTTGTGGTTAACTCTTTTATCATTTGAATAGGCTTCCAATTAAAAATAGTGCATCTTAAAATGCTTTCAAGTATATTTTATCTACTTATTTTAATATGTAGATTTATATACTTGACACTCATGTTATAAAATCATTTTTTTTCCTTCAGTTACTTTACCTTTATGTAATATAGACTGTCTTAATTTAGATGTTTCTGAACTGGAGAACACAAGAAATCTGAAGCAGAAAAGATCCATCTTAAATAAGTTCAGGTAACTTTATATAGGGATGGAACATAAGTAAATACCTTAAAAAACTTCGATTCTCATTCTAAAACTTCTGCCATTCTGGACTTCACCCTTCAGGTGTGTGGCATCAGACTGCCCTCTTCTCTCTGATAAGGGTTTGTTTCTGGCCGCACATCACGTCCGTCATTACATATATAGCATGTAACTGCTATGGTGCTTTATGTCCAGTGCGCAATTATGTCCCCCATAGATTCCTGTTATACTGAAGTAAATAAAGTCACTAAGGACATTCAGCGTGAGCTAGGATCCAATTCCCAGTCTGCAGTGAAACACGTACACCACAGCGAGGCATCTGTCTGCAGTAAGTGGGAGGTTCCGTGTGAGCGTGTGCGCGCATGAATGTGAGGAGGGGTTTGCGCGTGAGGGAGGAGGCACCTTACAACCACAGAGGTAACGAGAAGCCTCTTAGAAGACATGGCACTTAACTGAGGCCCGAAGGATGGTAGGATTTAGCCAGAAAAAAAGTGGAGAGACAAGGGTTTATTAAATATATTTACAAATCCTTAAGTAACAGAAGACAGTGGCATAAGGAAATAAAATGAGGTTAAGTGTGCCAGTGGCATGGGTTTTGAGGGAATGAGCAAAGTGGAACTAAAGATCTCCAGGAGACGTTTTGAAGACTTTGTGTACACCGTGTTAAAGAATGTAGATTTTTAGGGCTGGGGAATGTCTCAGTAGTGGAGACTGTCTAACCTACCCAAGGCTCTGGGTTTCATCTCCATGATAATCAATCAGGCAGTCAATAAGCGAGCAAACAATCAAGAAAGAACTTACTTTTATTCTGAGTGAGTGACATGAATAAAAAAGTGTTCTAAGTGAGTGACATAATCCAGTTTGCATTTTGAAAAATTCACTATGGCATAATCCAGTTTGCATTTTGAAAAATTCACTTGCTGCATTCCTGCACAAGTTACTGTGTCGGGGAGACTTCCCTAATTTCCTCAACCTGGTCAGATGAGACTGTCCTAAAATTTTCACTTGCCCTTCAGAATGCGTCTTATAATTTATATCGAAGTAAGTGGTACGATTCAATACTGAATCCACTGAATCTCCCAAATCCCCCCTCCAATGACGTCATCTCCTAGAGGGTAGAAAACAAACGTTCCAGGGACCTGCTGCACCGTGGGCCCCTCTGAGGACAGTGTGTGTTCAGTAAGTGCGAAGTGAGTGTGCTGTCTGTCAATATCTAAGGAAAGTTTCAAGATAAACTAATAATTTAGCTAAAGACAACCCAATTCTACACATTCTCAACCCCTTTTCTTTGCAGTTTTTGGTCCCTGGATCCTATTGACAGCTTTCTCTGTGACAAGTCTTATGATGGAAATTAGGGAAGAAAAATGAATAATAAATATTTTTAAAATTATATTTTAAAAGTTAATAATATTTTTAAAATTAGTGACAATATATTCAAGAAATGACTGTCCAAGGCTGTAATCAGCAAAATGAAACAGGTAATGATATACGCATTTCTTCCTATTACTACTGCTTAAAGAATTTTTTAGTCTGTTGTGGGTCCCTTGTAAATCTGTGATTACATGCCAGCTTACAAGAATTGTAATGCCAGTATAGAAAGAATCAGTCTCTTTTAAATTATAGTTCTAAACTCACTACTGGAATTCGTTAAAAAGGATGAAGCACTGTCCAAAAAGGTCAAAAGATACAGACAAATCGGACAGAGCTCCCTTTTTACTGTTCTTAAATATGTACTTGTTTTTGATCCATGATAAGTGAGTGCTTTTCTACTTAGGAAAGTTTCATACTGTGTAAAATTAGGATTTTTAGGTGGAAAAATAAATACATGTTTAGACATTTTTTAAAAAACAGTTGTAGTTATGAATAACAACTGCAAATGCAGTTATAGAAATAGCTACATTCGAATAGAGCTTATTTAAATTTTTTCCTTTTAAATCAAATCTTGCTCTCACATATTCCTACTAAAATTAATTTCAGTTCTTGAAGTTATGGTTTGTGCCTTAAAAGGAACACAAATTTCAGATAGTCCAACTTAGTTATCTTTGGCTCCGTGTATGCGTACATTATCTCATGATCGTCTTGCTTTCTTTTCCCATTGCTGAGACAAAATACCTGACACCCAAACTTAATGGAGGAAAGATTTATTTAGCTCACAGTTTGTAGAGTTTTAGTTCATAGTTAGCTGGCTCCAAGGCAGGGTGGCCTGGCACAGGGGCATCGCAAAGGAGAAACAGTTAATGGCTGGCAAAAAGCAGCAAGACAGCAAGCTACAACCAACATGCAACAGGCCTCTTTCTGTCCTTTACATCTTATCCAGACTACCCACAGTTAGGGACCAGCAGCACGCATGCCCTTAATCTTAGCATCACAGCCTGTATCACCTTCTTGATCCCAGCACCACGCACTCTAGATCCGCCACCTCCAGAAAGCCCCAGGTGTGATCACATGAGGCTCTGGGAGCACCTAGACATGAGCCATAACAAGGCAGAAATAAGTGGCAATATGTTTAGTGTTTCGTTGAGAAATTCCCATGAAAAGCAACTGTGTATTTCTCATTCAGAAGGAAAACAAAATTCAAGGAACTTTTATGTTCACTAGAGAAATGTGAGATTTATAAATGCTCTAAAACTATAATGTGATTTTTGCTCCCGTACCCGTTCTGTTCCTGAAATAAAAGCATGCTGAAGATCATCTAAATTATTCTGTGAGATTAGGAGGGAGATGTGGAGTAAGTGAATTTTACTGTAGGAAAATTACATATGTAGATTTGTTAAAATATGGAGAAAATGGTAGTATTTAGAAGCAATAAAATTTAGAAGGGTAATATAATTAAAGTATTTTGGGAAGTATTTAAAGTAGTATTTAAATACCAAGTATGGGCACCATGATTATATTAGATGCTTATTAAAGTTATGGATGTATCAAGGCATGGACATCTTCAAAGTTCAAAACACTGTGAGGAAATGTTCATTATCTTTACTGATAATAGGGAAAAAAGGAATTTAAAGTAAACATAGCAAATCTGAGTAATGTTAGTGTAAGGAAAATGTCACATAAATGCAAGTACTTGTTTAACTTTGTGTTAGGCTGTACTGCCCTTTATCCATGTTTATTAATTATTTATATCTTAATAGCAAGCTTCATATAAAAAGCATGCATTTAATGTAAGTGGTACAGAATTTAGGCTGTTCATTCATACCTGAGGAAAATCATAGTGGAAATTATGGAAATACTGACATAACTTATCAAAATGATTTCAGGTTGTTATTACTTGGCTTGAGTGGGAAATGCTATGCACAATAAATTCAAAGAACACCTATTGTTTACCTACTATTCTACGTATATTTCCAAATTCTTACAGAAATTGCCCATTATTTATTATTATTCTCACTTTGTTGTTAAGGAAACAAGCTAATAAAGTATATGAGTATGAGCTCCTGTTAGGAAGTCAAGGCTTAAATAAAATGTATCTTTTTTTAACACAGGTTTTTCTTGGCATGGTCACGGACCTCTCACAGGAGGGTGATAGCAGTAGCAGTTGGAGCAGTCACAAGGACAGTGATAATGTACACTTACTGTGTTTTCTATATCCCAACGTTTCTAGCACATTATATAAATTCTATTAATTTAATTTGAAAAAGAATTTTATGAAATAATATAGTGCTTTTCCCCAGATTTACAGAGGAAGAAGAATATATGGGAAAGAGGAGTAGACAGCTTATATGGGAATATAGAGGCTCATCACTCTAGAAATGCAAAGGAGTGAAATACAGGCTTTTTAAATTAAAAATTTAAACATCTTTTCTATTTCAGTGTGCTTTTAAAAGAGTAATACTTTTAAGAATTTATTATTTATAATGCTGTATATCGCATCCTAATAAGTTTATGAAGCATCCAAGTCCTAAGAAAGAGAAGATGGAAAATAGTTCTCTTCATGTTCATAGGTGGGTAAAGAATAACGCAGACATATTTGTTTCCAGGGACATTGAAAAGGATTGATTTGCGATCCTGAGATGGACCCTTGGGTGGCATTCGGTATTTTGAGCAGGTGTCTTCCTGGAGATGGAGGGAAATAGTGTTTCTGACCTGGGGAAGAGAGAAAGAGTAACAGCACAATGGACAGGGCCCGTAGCTGGCAATGCAGGGAGTAATTGAGCTGTTCTTGTACAATTCAGCCTTTTTGGTTTCTGGGTTTTTGTTTCGTCCATTTGTTTCTTCATACTGGGATTTGAACCCAGGGCCTTCACACTCAGCTATAATCCCAGCCACTTCTTACTTTTTATTTTGAGACAGTCTCCTAAGTCACTGAGCTGCCCAGGCCTGAGCTTGAAAACACCATTCTCTGGTTCAGCCTCCTGGAGTGCTGGAATTACAGGCATAGACCACCGTGCATGGCTTAAGCTTCATTTGCTTTTAGAAATAAATACCTAGCTTACTGTTATTAATATTCCATAGTGGTGATATTGTTGTTATTAGTTAGTAGGCTCATACAAGTCCTGCTGTATGAACTGAATGAGAAAATTGAAATATATGTATCAATTTTAAGGGACCTATAGAGAAAGCGGAGATCCCTGGGGATGACAGAAGAAATAAGGACCACAGTTTGGAGTGAGTAATGAGTAAATTGGAAAAGTATCAAAAGTAAATTAGGTATAAAATGGATAAACACATTTAAGGTTTTCTTTTTGATTGTGACTTACAGTATTATTGCCTGGAAGAACATTATTTTATCCTCCAGGAGAGGGGTCTGGTGAGTTCAAAAATACTGACAATGGGGAGCCACCAAAAGCACTGCTCCCTAACAGCAAGGACTTAATCTAAATAACGTCATAAATTTGCAAATTGAGAAATCAGTATGTTTTATTAATTGATTTGTGTAGTCCAGTGCCTAGCAATCTCCAAAAGTGTGGGAGATTGGTAGTTTTGAATTGTTACAGTGCTCTCAAAAGATTTCATTTTATAATTATAGTGAAAGAGCTTTTTTTTCTACAGAACTCATTTAGATCTATATAATTTCTTTAAAAGTTTTTTATAGAAAAAATATTGTTTATATTGTAAATCAGTATACACACATCTATTTTTTAAAAATCATGAAACAATACTTATCCTTATTTTGCATTTTGCTCTTTGTAGGCCTTTTCCTACCCTTCTGCTCACTTTGGCATCATTACTCATGAAATTATTTTGATGACTTAATCATGATTAGAATTTGCATATTAAATATTTGTAGTCCTAACATTAAAACAGAAAGAGATGTAATCTTAAATCATTAGCTATAAGATTTAAAGCTTGTGTTATATATTGAGACAAGTTCTGCTCGGAGTGATAGTTTATACATAAAAAATGTTACTTTATGGTTACAATTTCTGTTTCTTGACCATTCAGTGATGGAAGACAGCAAAACAAAAGAGTATGATATTCACTCAAAATCACACACAGCCAGTTTTATACTTTGGTGACTTTTTGTAAAGGGTTTTTAAAAATTGCTTTTGAGAGGGGCTGGGGATTTAGCTCCACTGCACAGCGCCTGCCTGACAAACGCAAGGTCGTGAGTTTGATTCCTGGTACCGGAAAAAAAAAACAAAAAAATTGCTTTTGAGTAGTATTTTATTTAGTATGCTTTATAGTTGGCTTTAATATTATTTTAGTGGAAAATATGCATTTCACACCTTGCAAATGAGGTTGAGGTGAGTATAGAGACAGAGGGGAGTATACACCAGTAAAAATACCGGATTTTCTGGATATATTTATGGAATCTAAGAACAAGTTAGACAAAACATATTAGAAATGCTTTCCAGAAGGACTGTGGCACAGCTCACTCTATGAATTCTCATTTTTAAGGTTAATTTTGGAGTTTATAAAGCAAATGATCATAAACTCCTACATACAATTTCAGTCCTAGTAGAAAAAAGTGTTTATACCCATGGAACTTTTAAAATACTTCCTGTTGTATTTTGAGGACTATAGTATTTCATATAACTGGTAGCAGAGAAAGTAGAAAATTTATTATTTTGAAACCTTACATAGTAATTGAGTGTTTAGAGTTACACATAAAACGTCTTGATTTTCAGAATAATTCTCAGAGATAAATGAATCTATTTTATCAGTCTTTAATTATATACTCAGTTGCTAGGGAATATTTATGTATAAAAATTAGATTCTAGTAGATTCTACCCTATTGTATATCTGTGTGGCTAGATATATAGGTATACAGACACCAGGTAACAATTGTATTTTGAAACCATAATACGTGATTTTTGACTTTTATTTAACATTCTTACATATCTCAGTTTATGAATAATAAAATAATTTTCTGATGGCTTTGAGATATCTTTCAATTATAAAAATAATCCAGCACAAACACATGAATGGCATTTACATTTGATTATCTCAGGTTTTCCAGTTACTTCAGGGATGTTCCTTGGTTATTGTAATTTTATCGTGTTCCTGTTCCTTTGCTGAACTACCGTCTGCCTGTATAATATCCAAGCTTACTTCAGCCTCTTCGTGTAATCTTAATGGTTATTTTCTATTGATTCTCACAAGTCTTCAATTATTATTGGGAACTTTAAACACTTTAATGCCAAAATTGCATTAATCTTTATTTTATTCTAAGGAACATCTATGTTTAACAGTGTCCATGACTTTGCTGTCATTTTAGTGCTTTATTTGCTTATTCATTTTTGTGCCTGAGCAATCCTTATGCTTAGAAAATTCTGTCACAGTTCATGACTGTGGCACAGCGTGAAGGAGGGAAGACCACTCAAAGAGGACTGTGAGTCAGTGGCCAACTCATGATCCAAGAGGGCCCGAGAGGCTGCCGCTGACCTGAGAGCCCTGCACCAAACAGGAGGGTCTGACAGGGACAGCCCCAAACTGAAGCCTCTGTGGCGATTTATTACGAGAACCAGGAAGCAAGGGTAAAGGTCAAAGGAAGATGTCTGTGGAGGAGTTCATGTAGGGCACAGGGGAAGAACCAAGCAAGGACAGGGCAAGGTCAGGGTGGCTGACCTTTAAATGTTGCAGGCCTGACCGTAGGGCCAATCTAAGGAGTAAATCAGTAGGGTGGGGATGAGGGCTAGCGCATTTGTAAGGCTCTGGCCCTCATCCTGTTTTGATCCTACTTGGACCCGTGGCCCTTTTAATCTCTCACCATGCATTCTAGGAGGTTTGGGGCATGTGGCGCCAAAAGTCCTTTACCTCTGCATACACAGCTGTGGTCAGTGCCCCCACAAAATTCCACCTCACTTCCTTTAAACTGCAGTCCATACTCCTTTATACAATGCTGCCTTAAATTACCTAAAACAATCTATGCATGATGCTTAAACATTTCCTGATATTAACTGATAAACTTGTGTGTTATATTTAATTATTTGGTGCAGTCACTCTGAAAGATAAAAGAATATGCATTTGCTAATATCATTTTTCTCCTTTTGTAGTACTTGTTTCATTCTGCTCTGACTGCTGTTGCAGGTGGCCGTAGACCAGGTAGCTTATAGGGAACAAAAATTTGTTTCACATAGTAGTAGAATCTTGAAAAGTTCAAGTTCAAGGCACTGACGATTTGGTGAGTGTGAGAGCCCATTCTTCATTTGTTTGTTCACTGTGTCTTCATAAGGTGGACTGGACAAGGTGTTAGTGGAGTCTCACTTACTAGTTCCATCTATGAGGGGTTTGCTCTCATAACCTCGGCACCACTCAAAGGCTCCACCTCCCAAAACAGCTACATTGGTAATTTCACTTCAGTGTGTTACTTTGAGGAGATACACAACATTTCATTCACGGAAGCATCTGCAAACTTGTAGAATCTATATTTAAAGATTTTCATAGAAAATGAGGTTTTCATATCAGCTTAAAATATGCTGGCTTATCATATCTCTGAAAGAAATTCGTTGTGATTTGTGCTTTTGTTCAGTAACTTCTCTGGTTCTCTTTATTTCCTTACACAATTTGCTCTTTTCAATCTTTTGAGTTTTGTTTTCTTATACAAAGTAGCAACCTGCTGAGAAATTTATGAGAGAATTGTTAAAATTAACATGTTACTGTCTGTTTTAAGTTTCCTCTCTTCAGATTTAAAAGATACTTAGCATAGAATCCTTTATGAGTTCTACCTTGGAAAGTATAGATAATTGCTTACATTACAGTTGATATTTAAGACATTTCATCTTCTGTTCTAGGCTTTTTTTCACGGCAAACTGTCTCTGAACACATTCCACTCATCCAGTGTTCTGATTGTCCAATGTTAAAGTTTTCTTAAACATCTGGAATATCATGCTTGTAAATCTCTTCACTTTAAATGTTTCTGCCATGGCTTTTTCCCCACAATATTTCATTGTTCCTGCTGACATGGGGTATTACTAGGGTTTCTTTTTCAAATGCAAACTATACTTTCATGTTTTCATGGGTTTGTTATATAGATACATTTGTACATATTTAATCAACAAAGGTTGTTTGTAAATATAATACTTTGGCTATTTTGTTTTTAACTTTGATGGTCTGAAATTTATGATAATTTCTTTCATATTGTCCTTCATTACAGCTTTAGTTTAATTTCTGTTAGAGTTTACTTTTAATGGTGAATTTTGATTTAATTGTATTCTGCCATAATATTAAGAAAATTAACATATTTCAGATTTATAATTTTAGTTGTAAATTATCATTTCTATGCTTTCATATTTTATTAATGATACTTAAACATTTCCTGATATTAACTAATAAACTTGTATGTTATATTTAATTATTTGATGCAGTCATTCTGAAAGAAAAAATATGCATTGCTACTGCCATTTTTCTCCTTTTATGGTTTTAAAATAATCAAATCCAGAGTTGTGGAGTGATTAGAGTAATATACCAAAAAGAAATAGACACTACTACTAATTTTCACTTTGTTAAGTTACATTTTCAATAACTCTAGTTTTTTCCGTATATGATGGAGTAATAGTCATATGGTAAGTGAACAAAGGAATATTTGTAAAAAAAATACTTAATATGTTTACATCATTTTATGGTATTTTAGAGTATTAGTAAAGTTTATATAAAATGATAAGTTAAGGGAGGACAGTGGATAAGCCAAATGAAATTAAGGTGATCACTAACTAATTAAGTACCATAAAAGAATCAGGTAATTTAAGAGATCTTTCTCTAAAGGACTGTCAATCCTAAATATGAAAACTTAGTTAGGAACAAAAAGTCCTTTAAATACAATCACTGTAAATTGTCTTTTTGTACTTAGCATTATAAAATTTAATATCTTCATTTTTAATATACTGGTAACAGAAAGAAATAAGGAGTGATACCATTCACACACTATAATCACTTTCATTAAATAGTATCTGGTCTCTAGTGTTTACTCAAGTCTTGTACAAGTAGGAATGATCTAGAAACAGTAGATTTAGATTAATAGTTACTGTTTTAACAACCTCTCTCCTTTAAATTTTTATTACCAGGTTCTTTTACCTGAAGACAATGCTGAATTAAAAATGTCTTTATGTACTGTAGAGAAAAGCTAACTAAATCAGCATTTTACTTACCTGTCCTATAGTCAGTATTAGAGAAAAGTACAATCAAAATATATTTTTATGTTGCAATATTATGGATTATTTGAAGCAACTGATTATGAGATATAGTTTCATTAAAATATAATTAGTGATATGTTAATTTTAGGTTAACACATAAAACACATGCAATAGGTAGATGGATAGATGGATTGATAGGACTGTTACCTTTTTATAGTACACATAGAAATAATTCTTATAAGAAAACTCATTCATGTTTGCTAAATTACATAACATAAAATATTTAAATTTTTAAAAAATTCAACTTGTAAATATAGTGTATCAAAAGTCTCAGATTGTTCTGAAGTATTATACTTCATTTTGTATAAAGACTACCATCCTAAATAATTCAGGTTTCCTTAGAAATTGTATATATGTATGTGTAGTTCTAAGAATGCAGTTATACACATGCATATTTTCAAATATGTCCTAATTTGGATTTATACATTGTAATTACATTTTTCATGAGAATATTATTAAATTGACATGGAATCTCATTATTGAAAATGAATATTTGATGTCATACCATATAGCACCTTCACCATGAAAAGTTGCAAAAACAGCGTGGACAAAAACCTCCTAAGGAAAATTTGATATAGATTTCCTATGCTTTTCCAGACCTATTTTCAACACTGCTAAAAGGGGGGAAAATTCGAGAAGGCACTGAAGAGACGGCCTCACCAGACCCCGATGTTACTTCTGCTCTGGATGTACATGCTGCAGCTCCGTAGGAGCCAGGTTGGAAAAGTTTCTAGGAAAACAGCATATTCATGTGTAGCGTATTTTTTAAGTAGCAAGATTCTTTTTCTGTAACAGTTTGTTTTTATAGGCCCCAAAGTTGAGTAAGTTATAAAGTCCACATTGCAGTTTGAATTTAACATTAATTTTCTTAATTGTTTTTTTATAAATATCAATGATAGAGTTTAGATTTTCAGAAATGAAACATACTGGTTTAAAGCATGCAAAATTATCTGATTAAGAAGCATCATATGTCTGTTTTATGCAGAAAGTATCAAGCTGTTATGGAGCCATTAAAATGGTAGATTATAAAGTTGTTATAAACTGTCACATTTTTATCAAATTTCTCAGGCTTTTCTGTGTATAGAATGTGATGACAGTAGGAAATTTGTATAACTGTGTTTGGCCCATACCTCTAGCACAAAACAACTTACTGCTTTTGATTTTCAGTGAAATTTTAAAAGTAGTAAGTATTTATTTGTCGTTTAGTTCCTAACTCAAAGACTCTGTAGTTAATCATCAGCATGACTTTGAAAGGGCACTTTTTTTGTCCTAAGACGAGCCTCACTAACCTACATTTCAGATTTTGCTTGGTTTTGAAAATATATCAGATCTCCATTCAGAATGTTGAAATGTAACATAGAGAAGTGTTAGCAATTTTATGAATAATTACATAAAATAACTATAAGCATAAATAATGTATTTTGGACAGTGAAGATTTATAAAGATTCAATTGCCTAGAAATGACTAAGATTTATTAACATGACAAATGTAAAACTAAATTTAATTTTGACTGTAGGGATTTAAAAACTAATTAATACAGTTAAGTTTTAAATAAAAGAACCAAGGAAAGTAATAGGAAGTACTCTTGATATTTTAAAACCTGTAATAATAGGTGCACAGAAATTGGGAGTTAACTTTGCATGTATGTAAAAGCTAATGTTAAAATATCAGTTATCTATGCATATTTAATGAAAATGTGTCATATCTAAACTTTAGGATGATTTTAAAAACAAAGTCTTGATAGTAATCTATACTTGTTGTATAGCCTTTATCACATTTCCATTACATTACAAGTACTATTTTAGGTGTGTCTATTTTGTTTTGCTTCTATAGCATTGAAATGTAAATACTTTGAGAGAAGCAATGGTATTTCCATATTCCATTTATATTTCAGTCTTTCATGAGCCCTGATAAGTTGATTTTCAATGATTATTTCCTTCTTATGGCTGTTAACCGAGCTCATTGTAGAAAATTAGAAGCATCAGAAGCAAATATTTGCCTATATGTGCTTGATTGACTTTTTTTCAAAGTAGGTTGTCATTTTTGTAACAATTTATATTCATTAACTCATTAAGATACTTTTTAGTCTTCTACCTGGAATCTAGAAAGCAAAAATGGAAAATTATATTCCTGATGTGAACAGACCTAGAATGGTCATCCGAACTATATTTTAAAATATTGATAACATTATGTTGTATTGCATAAACAATCAGACTGAACTGTCCATTCATTAAATTACTGACACATAATTAATAATGTAAATTTCTTTAACTTTTATGATGAAGCATCACTAACAAATTTGGCTGCTCTAGATTCTGTAGCTATGATACGGATTAATGAAATTGAAAAGAAACAAGACATCAAGAAAGAGCTCTCTGTATCATTTCTAATTTTTTGTTATTGTCTTTAATTGTTTGATTATTCTTACATCCTTACATTTGGTAATCTGAGCAACTTCTTTGAAGATAACAATATGTAATATAACCACTGTTAATTTCTACCATCTTGCTTTGAAATCCTGTATCATTTTTATTGTTTTTGTGTTGTCTTCATTGTTGTTATTTTTCTATTATTGTTATCAATCTATTGTTTTTGTTTTTGTCTTCATTATTGTTATTTTTTTCCTTTTTTAAAATTAAAAAAGGGAACAGAGCAGCAACTGTTAGAGGGAAAGTGGGCCAATGAGCATGATTTTCTAACCAGTTGACAGGAAAGCTAGCCTCCTTATCCTGTTAATCAATAGGTAACTTTAATGAGTGTGTTAAATATCTTCTTTTCAGTACAAAATAAATGGTCATAGATAGATCAGCTTCAGGGGTAGTGATACATAAAGATAAACAGTAGTGCTCCAGACACCTGCTTCAGTGGATAAAGCAAAAGCCCAGACAGGTTATAAGACAGGACTGCAGTCCATCACAGGCCATCTGGTACCCAAGAGATAAAATAGTGCAGCCCACTCTTTTTTGCCTCATAATAGAGATTAACTTTGTGCATATGTACGTATATGTCTGCATATCCATGTGCATTTGGGTATGCACGTATGTATATATCTGGGGGTGTGCGTATCTGTGCACATACACAATGGTATTAAATTTGTAAATGAAAGCTCACAGCCTACACTTTGATGCATTGGCTCTTTCAAAATGTACCACAGGAATGGTATATATATATATATGGTATGTGTAATGCACAGTTAGATATATATAAAATGGTATATAGAATGGTGTATATATGTATATATTTTTACAAATTATGAGCCTACATTGACACGTCATTATGCACAGTATCCGTGGTTTACATTGGGGTTCACTACATCCTGTGGGTTTGTATAAATTTATTATGCTATTTACCATTATACTTCCACACAGAGTTAGTTCAGTTGCTTTGCACAGAATTCTCTGTGCTCCGACTGCTCATCCCTCCCTCCTGCTGAACCCGTGGCACTACTGCTCTTTCTGGGTTCTCCTAGTTTTGCATTTTCAAATGTCATACCACTGGAGTCACACCGTTTGTGTCATCTTTAGATTGGCCCCTTTCACTTCATAATAAGCATTTCAGTCTTCTTGATGTCTTAACACGGCATGACACCTCATTTAGACACTGAATAGTATTTAGACCCTGAATAATACTTGATTTTCTGATATACCTGTTGTTTTTAAAAAATGGACATCTGTACATGTTTTGAATATTTTCCCAGCCACTTTTAATAAGGGTGAGTGCCAAACATGGAAGCTTTGTTTATACTTTGATAAAACTCATCTTTACGTATTTTAAGGTAGTCAGTAGTCAGTCCAAAGTGGACTGCTGTGTAACTTTTCATGTGCTCTTTTGCTTCTGTGTGCTCTGTACATCCGTGAGAAGCTAGCCATTGCATGTTGACTGTCGCATGGAAACGCAGCTCTCTGTGTGCTTGTAGCTTTTGTTCTGTTATGATTGTCAGGCCGTGATGGGATTTTTGCTATTTTAAAATATATTTCAAAATTGAGGGGTTAATGCACTTTTTAAACTTTAGGAAAGTGCCATACTAACCTTAATGATGTTGCTATGTTTCCCTGAAAGTTAGGAAAAGAAATATGTGATAATTTAAAAATCAATACATTAATGAAAAATAGCAAATATTTAAAACATTATATGATTTTAAGAAAAAATAAATGAAGAGTCATTTAATACTGTAAAATACGTTTGTGGAGGGAAGGGTCTTGATATCAGCTGAGTGATCCTTCTTCCACGTTCAAAGTCTTCCTGTACCCTGAATTCAAGAAATTGATAGGTTGTAGAACACATGCAAAATCAGTGCAAATCCAGCCAGGTTACTACTTTACTGGAGCAAACACATCTATTTCATTTCTGACGTAGAGTGCTTTGTGGTAGCTGACCAGTATTCATGTAGCAGAGAATAAGAGCAAGGTTCAGAAGGGTAAGGGCCCCAGAACAGGTGGATTCCTACAAAATGTGATTGTCCTCCCCACCCTCTGCTGCCTCTTTTAACTGTGGATCTTTAACTTCTGAGTGGCCGAGACAGTTAGGAGCCATTGCTTACAGTCGCTGCCATGCTGTCACCTGGTACCATGGTAGTGTTTTTTAAGTGTCTTACATTCTTTTTCATACTACTACATAAAATTGAAGTTAAATATGGGCTTTTGTTTCTGTTGCATTTACTTGTTAAATCAAATCCAAGAACACTGTGGCTAATTTATAAAGGTAAACCAAGTCCAAGATAAAGAAGGCTCTATCCCAGCTACTGATTGGTAGAGAAGAATTGGGAGTGGCCCTTTACTTTTTTTGAAAGTTATTCTCCTATAGAATTTAACTGAAATTAATAAAATGAAAATAACATGACAAGAGGAATTAATGGATGTAGAAAATATTCTGTGCAAAGGCAGTGTAATGCAGTCATTGAGAAGATGGGGTGTTAAAAACATATAGAAGCACAACTGATAATATACCTAACTCTTGGAAACAGCCTAGATGCTTATCAACACATGAAAGAATAAAGAAAATGAGGTTTTTATATACAATGGAGTATTATGCTGCCATAAAGAAGGATAAATTAGAGACTTTTTAGGTAAATGGGTACACCATTAGGACATAAGTAAAATAAATCAGATTGAAAGCATCATTTCTCATTTACAAGCTGTGTAATTTTACATGTCTATTAATTTCTTTATTTTTTAAAGTTAGGTCAATAATTAATGACGTCATGAGATTTCCTTGATAATTAAATGAGATATTTTATGAGATTTACATTAACAGTGAAATATAAGGTTATCTGGCACATGAAATTAAACCTCTATATTTAATAGGAATTGTAAGCCACTGAAACCTTGTTGAAATGAGGTAACAATTTCAATAACTGGGAAATATTAAAATGGGGGAAAAGATGCATGTGGAGAAATTATTTTATTTGACTAAAAACAAATAGAGTTTTAAATTGTGTTTATTTTCTTCCTTCAGCTGCTATTTAAGTCAGTGTTTTTACCACTTTCCTCGCCTTCCCTGGACATTTATATGCAGCCCCCTGGGACATCTCATTTGTAGCTACCATGCTCATAGAACTTTCCATGTTTTCCAGAATACTTGGTGCACCATAGAACTTTGTCTGAGGAACTGCAACATAATCTTAATTGATTTCTGAAAATTCAAAGTTTTTGTATTCTCTTTAAAATTAATTTTTGATACACTTTTGACATACATACTGATCACGTGCATCATGCAGAATTTGTACCTATATATGATACACCTTTTTTTCCATTCCCCTCCCTCCCCTCCAATCCTCCTTCCCTTCTCCCTTTACAAAACTTTGTCTCTATTGTTTTCCTTCCGTTTTTTATATATTATCCTTACTCCTTTTCCTCCCCCTCCTCCTCCCTTGTTCCCTTTCCCATTTGAACATTTTCTTCCCAATATCTATCATCAGTATTGATATGTTTGTTTTTTTCTCACAAAAGAGAAACAATACAATATTTAAATATGTGTGTCTGATTTATTTTACTTATGTTCTCATGATGTATCCATTTACCTAAAAAATGTCTCTAACTTATCCTTCTTTATGGCAGTATAATACTCCACTGTATATAAAAACCTCATTTTCTTTATTCTTTCATGTGTTGATAAGCATCTAGGCTGTTTCCAAGAGTTAGGTATATTACCAGTTTTGTTTCTATAAACATGAGTGTCCATATATCATTGTAGTGTGATGCTGTTTCCTCTTTCAGGAAGATACCAAGAAGGGGAATAGCTGGGTCAAATGGAACCATTAGTTGTAGTTTTTGAGGACTCTTCTAACTGACTTCCACATTAGTTGTACCAAGTCACTCTCCCACCAACAGTGGAAAAGGGAGCCTTTTCCCACATCCTTGCAACCATTTGTTATTGATTGGTTTCTTGATGGTAGCCACTCCTTCTGGAGTGAGATGGAATCTCAGTTTTGTTTTAATTCACATTTCCTGGGATAGCAATGATGGTGAACATGTTCCATGTATTTACTTACTCTCTGTCCTTCTTCATCTAAGAAGTTTCTATTCATGTCAGATGCCCATTTTTGTATTGGGTCTTTAAATTTGGGGGGTCTCATTTTTTTATTCTTTATGTATTTTAAATATTAGTCCTTTGTCTGAGGAACAGCTGTAAAATTTTTCCCCATTCTGAGGTTGTCTGTTTACTCTGTTTACTCTGTTTACTTGTTTCTTTTTCTGTGCAAAAGCTTGTTGATAGAATGTGATCCCAGTTGTTGATTCTCTCTAAAATTTCCTGTGGAATTGGGATTTTGGTCATAAAGTCTTTGCACTTCTGTCTTCAAGTATTTTACCTATTTTATCTTCTAGCCATGTGTTTCTATCTTAATATTTAGATCTTTCATCCATTTTGATTTTAGTTTAGTGCAGGGTGAGAAAGATGGGCTTACAGTTAATCTTCAGCTTGTGGAAAGCCAGTTTTCCCAGCACCATTTATTGAAGAGGCGATCTCTCTTCCTGTGAAGGTGTTTGTCCTCTTTGTCAAAGATAAATGTGGCTGAGTGTGTTTCGAGTTGTTTCCGCATCTTCTGTTCTCTTCCTTTGATCCTTAGGCCTGTTTGTTTTGTGTATGTATGTATGTATGTATGTATTTATTTGTTTATTGCCAGTATCATGCTGTTTATCACAGTAGCTTTGTAGTAGAACTTCAGGTTGGAGATTATGATGCCCCCTATTTTGCCTTTGTTGCCCAGAATTGCTTTTGCTATTTTAGGTCACTTCTGGTTCTAAATGAATTTTAGATTGCTTTCTCTAGTTCTGTGAAGTATGCCATTGGTATTTTGATTGAGATTGTGTTAAATCTGTATGACAGTTTACCTATATTGGTTATTTCCCTCCGAGAACAAGAGATACCTTTTCATTTTCTGATATCTTCTTCAATATCCTCCACATACAAGACCCCAAAGCCTCCACCAAAGACTCCTAGGTTTAATAACCAAATTCAGTAGTGTAGTAAGACACAAAATCAGCACTCAAAAATCAGTATCATTCACGAACACAAATAACAAATTCACGGAGACAGTTTAGTGAAACCACACCTTTCACAATAGCACCAAGAAAAAATAAATCCTTGAGAATTAATCTAGCAAGGAAAGTTGAAGACTTTTACATTGAAAATGGCAGCACTCTCAAAAAGCAGATCAAAGAGGGTATCTGAAAATTCGAATGTTAACATTAACCTATTGTATCTTCAAATTCAATACTCTTAGCAGTAAAGCCTCTGTGTCTTTCATTTTCCTTAAAATGTTTCCTTTTCATGTAGTGTTTTCTAATAATAATGTGTCCGTAGTTTTAAAATCTTCAGGGACTTGTCAGCACCACAAGCGACTCTGATTCACACATTTTGGCTGGTTCTGGAGACCTGATCTGTCTTCCAGCTTTGTATCATTTCCTCCCCATTTGTCTCATGTTCCAGTCAAGACGGCATCTCCCTGTCCTGCAGGCACAATTTCTAATGCTTCTCTGTACCCACCAGAGCTTCTCTCATTACTGGTTCTCGCCTTCCCAGATCTACTCATACCTCAGTTATGACACTAACTCTGTGCCCTTGTCTGTAAACCCCGTGACCTCAAGGGTAGAAAACATCACTCATGTTTCTGGGCTCCCATGGTATCCTGCGTACACTGCTGTGTGACCTTTGTGCCCTGCTGTCCTGAGGAACATAGATTGTGGGTAGCTCTTTCCTTCATAAAGTTGTAACTTTGTGAAGTAAAGGACTGTTTTTCTTTTGGTTGTAATAAATTAGTTCGTGGAAAAATGACTTTGGGAATTGGAGTTTTAACATTAAAACAGTAATGGAAGCTGAAGGGAAACAAATCATCAGTATTATTGGAAGTAATCTTTCTAAGATTCCTTCACACCTTGTAACTAATTACTCATTAACTCTTAAAGCCCTGATTCTGTAAAGTCAATTTTAAGTTTACTTTTTAGTGTAGATGTCCACGTTCAATTGCTTGCATTCTCACGGAAATAAATCTGTATTGCTGTAGGAACATTGTAATTCCCATGCTCCATAGTGGTATGTTCATTTTCTACTGATGTCTAATACCTCCAGCTGCATCTTCACTAGTAAACATTGAAATTATTTTTGGTGCAAGTAGTGATTTAAGAGAGGTGGTCATGGCTAAATACAATTATCTTGTACTTAAACTCAGTTTTAGTTTTAATTCTTTCACTGTTTCTCTTTTTTTCAAGAATATTTTAGTGATAGTTTTTTGATCCCTCCTTATACTTAGTTAAGAATTAGTATTCAGTGTTGGCAGTGAAATTAGTGAAAAATCTCAATTATTTATTATTTATTTCTTTATCATTTATAATCTCATTTTAAAGAAAAAATAATTAAGATATTATCGGACAGGAGGCAGTTTCTCCAACATGGTCAGTGTTGCATTTTTAACTAAGACCCTAGTCCCAGAACTTCTGTTCTTCTATCTAGAACTATTTTTAATCTATCACCTGATTTATTCCCCTATTTTCATTTACAGGATCTCCTGTATGTTACACAAAGAAATCAAAATATACTGTATATTTTATTCTAATGATAATAAAGTTAATTGGTAAATTGATAGTATTTGCACAGGACTTGCTACTAAGCTAATTTCTTAATGCTTGTTTGAAGTATTTAAGAGACAATCCTTGGTGTCAAGATATTTATGATATATAATAGAATGTGACCTGTGGTAGTGATGCAAAGCAGCATGGTCTGTGGGAAGGAAGAAAGATAAAAGAGTTGACCTACTGTTTCTCAGCAGTCTCGGAAACTATAGTGTACACAGAGCAAAGGACAGGGAAAATGGGTAGAACTCATCCTGACAGCAGAGGTTCTTAGAAAATTTAATTCTTTCTCATCACTGAGGCATGGTGTTTGTGCTCTGGTTCTAGCCTGTACCAGGAAGAGACTGTTGTCACTATATGTACGCCACTATACCATCCAGACAACAGGGTGAATTAGCTGTGATCAGATACTCTATAGATGGCCGGAGCGCCACTCAGCACAGTGCCTGCCCAAGAATATTTCTTCTTACTTTTTATTACCCTACTGTTAAGGAAAATATTATAATTCAGGACTTCGTTATTTTTCCACAGCCTGTTTCTTAACCATGCCATGAAACTAGCATATTTACTGTACACTTTTGTATACTAATCAAATATATTTTTTAAAACATAAATGGCAGTTGGAAATTCAATTCAGTGTCTGTGCTACTGAAAAATACAGATGGTGAGATTTCTCTAATGATTAAATCTATGTATTGAAAAGTTGTATTTGTAAGTCCATTTAGTACTGATAGTATTGAAAATTACAAGTTATTTATCAGAATTACATATACTTCTAATTTAAAAACTCATCATACATTTTATCATCTCTTCTTTCTGCCAGTGAGAGAGGCCTTAAATTTTCTTTAAAAATTGCACAGATAATACATGCTAGCATAATCTACTAATACCAAAAACTCTGAAATAAAAGGTCAAATCTTCTAGCTCTTACCTTTTCTTAAAAGGAGAAACTTGGTGTGTGTCTCCACGCAATTTTGCAAAAAAAAAAAAAAAAAAATGGGACTGTTCTACAAATTTTCCTGTGTTTAGTGTTGGTATGTGTCTTTCCAGGACTTTTAAGAAAATAAAAATTAACCAAGTGTATACATTTTTCTGTAGATTTTTTTAATCACACCTGACGCTATACTAAAGGTGACCTTCTATATCAGCATGTGCTAATGTCTCATACTTGACATTTTTTCTTCTTCTCTTATTTGTTACAGGATTAATAAATCCTGTCTAGTCAGCTGTAAAGTTTATCTAGAATCTCTACCCATACTGTAGCTACCCTAATCCAAGATCTGCCTCCTTTCACCTGCACTGTTTGAGTAGCGTCTTATCCGGAATCCCTTTTTCACTCACCTCCTTCAGCCTGTTACCCAGATAGCCGTCTGAATGATCCACGTGAATGTGAGCAGCGCTTGTCATTTCTCATGCCTAAACTTGACAGTGGATTGAAATCCTAAAAGGCAGAGTCTTCTCGATAGGCTGTCACAGTCCCAGTGATCTTTCCTCTCTCACTGTTTTTTTGAATTCATTTTTTTTCCACTCCCACCCTTGCAAAATGAGTTCTAGTACACTGGGCCTGGGCCACTTCTTGGATAAACTGTGGTCCTCGATCTTACTATTTCCTCCTCCTTTCACGTTCTTCCAGATTTCTTGTTGGTTTACACCCACGTCAAGTGTGAAATGGCAGTACCTGACCAAAGAGATCTCCGTTAGCTCACGTGAAAGAACATCTCCTCATTCACTCGGCCTTGTTCCCTATCACACTGTTACCACTAGTATTTTCTTTTATTCATTTTCTTTTTAAAAGCATTGTCTCCAAGTACAATTTCATGAAAACAGAAAATTTGTCTTACATTTTCCCCTTACATCAAGAGCCCCATTTGACACATGTTATTAAATAATTAATTTATTGAATAAATTATTGGATAATTTGAGTGATTGATTAGATATTAGCATTTATAATACAGTAACATAAATACAATACTGTATCCATTTACCTTCTATAAATATTAAATATGTCTGTAATTTTTCACTATTAGCAATACATCATTACTTGCATATATTTTGAAGAAAGTATTTTAATAGTAGAAATACTGCATGAAAAATGATAAAGATTAATTTGATATGAGCTTACAAGGTAACCTCCAAAAGTGAATCATATGTATCTTTAGAGTACTGAATGTTTTGCTTTGTATTTTATGCCTCTTACATTTATTCAGAATTCTATATATTTTAATATAAATTTTGCTTATAAATGGACTTGATAATTCATTTTAGTATAAATGCCTATGCAAGGAATACATTTGGTATTCAGTAATGCATATTTTCCAAGGAAGTTTTTGGTATATGAAAAATTTGGTCTGGAATTACAGAAGTTAGGTTTATTTTCAGTTGTACCAGGATTCTTAGTATGACTAATCAGCCAAGTATTTTTTTATTCAACTCAAATAGAAATCATGAAATTGAAATGTCACTTGAATGAAGTCAGAGGAGGACCCCCACAAAGGAGATGGAGTCCTCAACTTGCCCCCAACATCAGACTAGGTTTGTTGACTATCATCATAGAAAACGAATTTCATGATGTGTCAACCAGAGGCATGGACAGATTTACCTGCAGTTAGGAAATAAGAGAAAATATGAGAAAGGCTTTAGAACAAGAGGCTCATGAGCATACAGCTGGTGGTCAGACTGGTCACTTAAAAGAGTGGAACTAGTTTTTCTGGCTTTACTGTGGGGATCTAGGAGTTGGTACTTTTCCAGTGAGTCATGGGTCTTGTCCTTCTTTTAGGCATTTTCCTTGTTTTATATGACTTCCTTCCTCTGGGATCTGGGCTAGCAGCCGTTTTCATCCTTTAGTGTTATCTTTAGTGAGTAGCACATCATGGATTAAAGTCTGAGGATCCATATCTTCTCTGCAATTAGGCTATTTGGTCTATTTCACTAGTATATCTTTTCATTTTTATTAAAATTTTCACATTTTGAAAAGTCATATCATTTTTAGAAAACATGCTGTGCTGATGCATTTATAGAAGTAGCAGAACTTTAAAAATTAGTGTCTAAGGGGTACTATTGAAAATATATTCATTTTGGCCCCACAGATGGAATTCCATGATTAAAATATATTATAAACAAAAACTCACTTTATTATCCATGTCAGTAAGTGCAATATTTCCCACCTTGTCGTGTATTATGCTAATGACTTTTCAGCTGAATGCCTTTTAATTACAAAAACAGTTGTCACCTGAAAAGCATTACTCACAAGAAGGAGTGAGTACAAACTGGTTTGTGTGATATAAACGTATTTTGAAGAAATCAGCAGAGGAATCATTTGCTGGTAGCTCTAAGGGACAAAAATGTCTTAAACACAACCTTCTAAAATAGTTTTCCGAATCAGTATTCAGTAAGTATGAAGTACACATGCCCTCCTCTTTCCTGGGCAAATGTTTCAACAGGTCAATGTTGAAAGGTTGCCAAACTGAAAAATGTTTTGTAGTGTAGAAAGAACATGAAAAACAATTTGAGGGCATTATTCACTGTGGCCTAATCTCTTCACAAGTGCCTCCCCAGCATTCTAAAGAAGTAACAAACCAGACACAGAGAAGCCGGGTGCAGATTGGTGATCAGAAGAAAGCCCCCCATCACGTGCTTGTCTCTTCCAGAATGTTGTTGGTAAATGGCTGTTGCGGGCAGCTTGGTGCTCCAGTTATTCCCCAGCAGTGCAGTAGAAGCTGAAGTGCGCTGATACTTAGCATGTGGGGACTCACTGAACAAGTGCTAACCGAAGCCGAGATACGAGTCTCAGAGTTTCCAGATTCTGTAAGGAAAACTGAGGATCCCTGTTGACTTTTATATTCCTTCTGATCGATGGAGTGTTATGACTTTGGAATGAAAATAAGATATTCATGTGAACAGCACATATTAACTTAAAATTTCATAGAGATTTTCCTGGCAAACTAGAAGATACTTTGTATAAAAACACTTGAGTGCATTGATTTGTCAGAAGAATTGTTTTGTTTTGTTTTTTTCTATCTGGAAGGCATGAAAATAAAGCTTAGTGGGAGAAATTGTCAAAATACATACACTACCATATGGGAGTCAAAAATGTTAAAAGGCATAGAAAATATAGACCATGGTAATAAAAAAAATTGGATATAGTAAATGACTTATGGAATTAACTGAAATGCATTGGGCAAAGCAGGAATAATGTGCAGAGTGACCTGGAAACTTCAATTATAAGTAAGTATTAAAAAGGAGCAATTACACGGACTTCAGGTAACAGTAGGGCAATGACATTCATGAATCAAAATGTGAGATCCAAAAGGGAGAGACATCTATGGAGTTGTACAATATTTAAATAACATAAAGAGAAAAATCAAATGTTGAATACTGAACGGCGAAAGAAATTCCATATGAGACACAGATTTCTCAAGGTAATATTGAAAATTCAAAGCAAATAAAGAACAAAACAGGGCCACTCATGTCTAGAAGTTTTTTCATGTGTGTACAAGCATGCTTAGCTTACTTTCAGTAAAACTAATGCAGATAATCTGTAAACAGAGACTTAAACAATCTGCTAACTGAAAAGCAAAATGGAAATACTACATTTCCGTCATCTGTTAATTTCTAACTCATACCATGAAAACAACCAGGTCACAGTGTAGTTTTCAGTGCTTAAGAAAATAAGGAGGCTGGAAAAACTACTTCCGTTAACTTTTTGTTTAGCCTATGTCAAAAACAGGTATCCTAATGACATCTGAGCATGAGAGCTCCTTTAAAACTGAACTTACGAGACTACAAGAAGAAAGTGTGACATTATGCCATGTAAAAACTGCTTCAAGCGTGTCCCATGGTCTGAGGAGTGGGAGTTTGTATGTTTGTTTGGTTTCCCCTTGTGACTCACTCACTGAATATTGGAGTTTCCATGCTTTGCTCTACTGTAATGACTTGTTTAATAAGATTTTGACTTTCTGTTTATTTGCTTGCTTTCTTTGGGATGTGTAACTTGCATAAAACTCAATTTTCCTAAATGTCAAATGTGAGTAATAGTATTACCTCATTAAATTTTTGCGAGCAGTGTAGGTGATAAGATATTTAAAAGTGTAATGCAGTGGTTGTACTTGTTCAATAAGTATTCATTATTGATGATAAATAATATCCTTAAAATTAATGAAGAAATATTTACTGAAGGATTTTGATTTTTTTTGTATGAGTTTTTTGCAAAGCATTCTTGGTTTGGAGGGAGAAATGCATGATGTTGAACCATTATCATGAAGTACACGTTAGTCATTTCTATTGCTAAACTTCAGCTTTCATTTTCTATTGCTAAATCCTTGACAATAACTGCCTCACTTGTGTTTGAAGGTCATTTTGTTTCACCAGCATACTGCATGGATTTTGAGGAGGCAAGAATTGAGGTCGGGGCATTTGGAGTGACAGCTGCAGTGGGGCCACACAAAATGATAATGATGGCTTGAACTAAATTATTAGAAAGAGGGATGGCAAAAAATTAATATATGGTGCCTGTGTTTTAGGAGAAAATCTACCTTGCCAGCTCTTGAACATGTGCCAAATGCGAGGAAAAGTAAACGAAGATGCAGGCCTAGTTGGCCTTTACTGTCTGATAGATTGCGGCTATATTTACTAGGATGGGTAAGTCTGGAAGAGAAACAGAAGATAGTTTGAACCAAGAGTTCTGTTTCAGTCATACTTTATGATGCCTACAATGCATCTAAATAAATATTTCAAAAAGGTTTTGAAGTTCAGTGAAGAAGTCAGGTATCTGGATGAGAGTCAGATTAGGAGATCCCACAGTGGTGGCGAACCCACGGCACACGTTCTACATAGCAGGCTGTTTGTATTATTAAAAGCTTTAAAAGGTTCACCATCACCGAGAGACATAAGCATAAAAACAGAAATGGAAAGAATTTATGGCTTTTGTTACCCCCAGTAATCTCTTCATTTAGAGGCTAAATTTCCATATTGTCCTCATGGTCTTTATCATTACACTATTTAATAAACTTTCAGATTTATTTCTAATTGCTAAATGTTATTCACACCTAGTCCTCACCTTCCTTATCATGTTTTTTAATTCGGATATTTTAAATGGAATATCTGATTGGCCGGCATTAACCTAATGTTTTCTGATGATTGAGTGTTAGCGGAGGCATTCACAACTTGAAAGTTCAAGCTCAGTATGTATTTGCATATTCAGGAAATATTAAGATCCTACTAATATCCTAGTATTTCCCTGGTAACATGGATGCAGTGAAGTACAAGATAAAGTTCCTCCCTTCATTAAGCTTGCCTTCTACTTAAATTTATTTTAGTTTTTAAGAGCCCTTCATATGTGTTATCAGAACATTCCACATATTTTTAATAATGTCTTGTATTTTTATAGACTCAAATGTGTCAATTCTTTTTTTAAATCAGTGTCCTTAGCTGCAAAAACAGGATATTAGGTATAGTTTGTACTACTATACATGAATGAAACTCAATAAAATTTGAGATTATTTTTCTATGCTTTCTATATTTGTGAAGTCCTCTGAAACCTACCATGGTATTCATGTTTTTGAACATAATACTAAATTAAGATAAATATTTATTATCTTTTAATTTTCAAAGTCCTGTAAATATCCAGTGTTGGTGTTTGCAGCATGATACTCACCTCAAATTTTGGTGATACCAATGGACTATAATATAGAATAGTTAATCTTCATGAATATTTGATAACTTTTAAAATGCGATAATCATTTTTCTTAGTGACATTTATCCTTATTGCTACAGTATATTGGTTTTTTTCATATTTATTATTTATAGGAAAACCTACGAAAAGTGACAAATTTGTTGAAAAAAATTAGTCGCAGCAATTGTCTTATACACATACCACTGAATTCATACCCTTTTATTAAATATCATTGTAGTACTAATAAAAAAGTTTTATGTTGCCCACAGTGAAATAGAAATGTATCTTTACGTGATACATTTTGCTTCTCATTTTATTTTCCAAAACTAGTTATCATTTAAATGCAGAGCCTTCATTTTTCTGCTGCAAAAAACAGATTTATGTTATTAACTACATGCCTAGCAGCAAAATTCAGGGCACTAATTCTCAAAGTTTATGTCAGGATATTGACTCAAAGTGAATATTTAAGTGGTTCTGAAGAAAATCTCACATTAAAATAAAAAGGCCCCTTAAGAAGCTTTCCCTTGATAGGGAATGTTAGATGCATATGCTTTAAAAATTAAGCCACTACAGCACTACATAGTGAGATGCCTGTGTACCCTCAACAACTATAACTTATTTGACTTATTCACATAAGAGGAAGAATGTTTGGAACAAGTCACATATATGTCATTTCATTTCATCAAATGAAGTGTCCTTTATTTTCAACTACTGTCACTTTAGAATGAAATTAGATGTTCTTTGCCCCTCTGTCTCTTTATTCCATTTAAACTGAGTTATCTGGGTGAGGGAATAGTTAGGCATAGTCTCAAACTACAAAATACTTTAGAACAAGTTAAATGGGATCTGAGTAGGACTTACAAATTTATCATTATTTTACTATATTTCTTTGCTTTACTTCTAAATATATCTTTAGATTGTTCTGAAATGAAAAACATAATCTTCTATTGCATTACTATATTAATGAATCATCTATTAATGTAATGATAGACAATTTTAAAAGTAATTTACCTTTTAGAGTTACATCTTTGAAATAATGGTTTGTGATAGTCTATGTGCATAATATTCTCCGTGTATTTATCAGTAACACGTTTTGAGGAGGAAAAAACAAAAATTTTCTGAACACATTTTTCTGCTTTTTAGTATATATTTTGTATCTGTTACTAATGGTGGCAAAAATAAATTCAAGACTTAATAATTTTAATAATAAAGTGAATAATGTCACATCACATAATTTTTAAAAGAGGCAAAGAAAAGGGAAATGATTTGTCCTGTGTATCAAGAAGAACTTAATAATAATAAAACAGAAGTACTTAATCACTTAGGACATATAAGGAATGGCAAACGCCAAAATACTTTTTTATAGCTGTCTCATGCCTCAATGCCGGTAGAGGGCTTCCTGCTTCTTTCCCCACTGTCAGCATAAGTAACACTGGTTTTCCACTGAGCACCTTGCCCCCCATTTATACAGACCAGTTGCATCACTGCTTATGATCCTAAAGCTTAGAGCATGATTTCTTCCCTACCTCATCTCTCTGTAGATAGAAGAGGTAAGCATCTTCACTTAGAAGAGGTAAGTTACTGATCTTTGCTTTTACTGTGTGCTCTAAGTAAGTTATAAAGACTTACTAGTGCCCCTTGAGTTTGTATTTTGAGAAACTATCTGCTTTTATTTTATATTTTAGTCATTTTAAATAAAAGTTTGTATTTCTGATGAATTCTAAAGATTTTCAAAAGGAAGAAAGTAAGAATTTGAGAAATTTATGTTATGACTTTGGACATATGGATCAATTTACCAGCATAGTATCTAAACATTCTTATCCTAGAAAGGCTACGTGACTGCCTTATTTTATTTTCTAAGAAAATAAAGCAATCTGACCTCTGAATGACTGCTAGTTGCTTTAAAAATTAATTTTCTTGTTCTAACTTTCAAACCCTAAAAGAAATTCTGTTTTTTGGACTAGTTTATTCAGTGTGCTATAGAAACAAAATTTAATTTATTTCTAGAGAACCCTCAGGTATAAATGGACTGCAGATTGCCCAGAACTCTTTACATGTACATTTCTTATCGCTTCTAACATGTATTCACTTCAAATGAGGATACCAAGAGTACATCAGGAAAAATACTCTTAGCTGCTATACAGCAGTAAGATGTGTGCATGTATTTTTGGCAACTTTATCCCTCTACCATATTCATATAGCAGGTAAAAGTTGTTCCTATTTAAAACAAATATACATGCAAGTTCTTTTTCAGCTTTGAAATAGTTAAAAATGGATAAAGCTGGTAACTGTAGAAATTACAAGGTGAAAATAATGGAAGTCTTCATTAGTACTTCTATTAAATTAGTGTTATGGTTTGTGTCTGGATGTCCCCCAAATCCCACGCAGTCATGAGGGGGAGGTTTTGGAGGCTGCTGAATCTACAGTTTGTGAATGGATTGGTTCCATGTCTGGTGCTGGGATTGGGAGTGTGAGTGCCACACCCACCCAGGGGCGGCCCCAGTCACCTGCATACAATATAAGGGAGGAAAAGAGGCTTGTTTTGCCCTTTGGCTCTTGTTGCTTTTGCTGTCTTCCACCGCCATGAATGGTTGCCCCTGTGTGCTGTGTCACCCTGCCTTGGAGCCAGCCGATATAGACTGAAACCTCTAGAAACTGTGAGCTAAGTAAACTTTTCCTCCTTTAACTGTGGGTGTTGGGTATTTTGTGTCAGCAACAAGAGAAAAGTAACTAAGACAGTTGGTGAATCCTTTATATGAGGCCCTGAACCTTATGCCAATTCATATATCTCATTTTTTATTTTTTACATTTTTCTTATGACATAGAATACTAATGTATGAAATAATTCACTAACATATAATATAGAAAAGAGCTCAGCAAAAGAAAAATGTAGTCATTCATGCTTCTGCAGAATAGCATTGTGTGCAAATTATATCACTTCTTATAGTCCATATAAGCAAGAGTTACTTTTGTCTTATGGTCATTTTATATGTTGTTCTCTTTGGCTCCAGGAGCAAATATTGCATTGTGATTGTGGAAGTGATGGATGGAAATTTTGTCATTTGGAGTGTCTTGCTCAGTGGAAACTTTTTGTTGAACAAGAATAAGCTGTCCTTTGAGTGTTTCCCAGAACGAATGTTTTAAGATCCATGTGTTTATTCTAACCACATACCAGTTGGGTAAAGTCGCTGTGTCTGCCAGAAGAAATGAGAATACGCATTGGGGGAAGTTTGTCACACTCACAAGTCTCAGAGAGGGAGTTAGCACTTTCTATGAAAGGCCTCAGAGGTTTCAGTCAGGTGTTAGAGAAAGGCATTTAGGCCAGAAGCCTTTCGTGAGCTTGTTGCAGAAAAGGCGAGGCAAGGCAGGGCCAGTTAAACACCTGAGAATGATAATTGTGTGGGTTATAATTGTGTGATTTTGATAATTGTGTGGGTTTGCACTGTAAATGTGGTTCCTAAGTACCTAATACCAAGCCTAGAATGAGTTAAGGCAAGAGCAGCACTGGCATCCGGACTGAAGATTAGAAAAGGAAGTATGTGGTGATCACAGTTAGGGTTGGTTGGTTTGCTTGTGAGACATGCAGTCAAACCAAGCTTTGTGCTGTGTCTAAGAAGCGCTGCAAAAAGTGATTTATCTCTCTTCCCAACTCCCCCTCCTGGATTGTATAGGCTGCAACATGCTAGGACATAGAAATACAGTTAGAAACCTTGGGTCTAATCCTTGGGTGATGCAAAACTGGGCAATTAATTTATGAATGTTGGGTTCCAGACTAGTACCAAGAAGTTGAAAATATTCATCTTAATTTATTGAATTGATAAGGACTAATGAGTTTACACTTGCTTTAATGAGCTTAAATTCAGTATTTAGTGTATAAATAATATGTAACTTCAGTCTATAAATAGTTTAATTACAATCAAGGTTATGGAAGAATCTTTTGAACTACAACTCCTTCTTACTTAACCAAAGTTTCTTATTTAGCAAAACATTCTGGTTCCAAACTTTGTAACTCAGCTATCTACTCTTTGATGTAAAAGAAAGTGCTCATAAAATGCCCATAAATCAGAAGAAACTCTCTGTCCTACTCTTCCTGGCCATTGAAGCAGAAATAATTTCCAAGTTCTTTTCTGCAGAGATGTATGATTTGCTTTCCTTTGCTAAGCTCTTTTCTATATTATATATTGGGGAATTAGCATAAATGAGGTGTTGTTTTTCCGAACAGTCACAAAATCCATAAGATAATCCATGTAAGAGGAGGAAAGTCTTATTTTGGCTTACAGTTTCAGAGTTTTCAGTTAATGGTCACCTGGGCCTATCACACTTGGGCCTGTGGCAGTACAGGAAATCGCAGTATTTTATGGTAGAGAAGCTGCTCAGTTCGTGGCAGCCAAGAAGCGAAGAGAAAGAAAGAGGGTCCTTGGGTCCCAGTATCCCCTTCAAGGCCTTGCACTAAGTGATCTAACTTCACTCCCACTTGGCTCCACCTTTTCAGCATTCCGACACCTCCCAGGTGGGGACACTAACACATGGAACGTTGGGGGCCGTTCCCAACATGCGTTATACCAAATGGTATGTTATTTTAAGTCTTGCATAAAAAATATTTTTTAAAGAAAGAAAGCAAATATGAGGTTGAGAATTTGGGATATTTTGGGTTCAGTGCCTCAATCCAAAGCAAGCAGCTGACATAAATAACCAATTTAGAATCAGTGGCAGGGGCTGGGGATTTAGCTCAGCGGCAAAAGCGCCTGCCTGGCAAGCGCAAGGTCGTGAGTTCGTTCCCCGTACCGGAGAAAAACAAAAAAACAAAAAAACAAAAAAACAAATAAACAAATAAACAAAAAAAAGAATCAGTGGCAGGTGTAATACATGTTTTTATCATGTAATTTCTAGATTTGTTTAATTTTTGTATTTGTCAAAGCTTTAATTCACTGGATATATGTAGTACAGGGCTAAAGTTGCCTAAAATTGTACACAGGTATCTTAGTCTTACACCTAAGTCTCTACTTTCTCTATCTGCCTTATTAAATTTTGTAATTCTTTCAGTGCCTCTGTCCATACCAAGCTTTCCAAACTGCTCCAGTTCGTGTGTATTGTGTCCCTTCAATGCTTACGGTATTTATCACATGCACCATTTCACTGTTACTTATAACTAAAGCTGTGACATCAGTTATACTTCCATAATTTAACTTAAAACTATAATATACCTAAGGAGAGCAAATATTATGTCTTCTTCCTTCATTTCTCTTATGGGACTTCAAATATGCTATAAATTCACTTATACTGTTGATTTTTATTGACATGTGATCTATCAGATTCACAGTGTATTTTATGAGGTAGAAAATTTTTGAAGGAAATGCTTATGTTAACCATATACTAATGAAGTAGAACACAAGCTTTATATCTCTTCTTTATTAAAAGAGTAATTATAGCATTGTATATTTCCACATAAATTGTTAATCCTGATTACCATCTTTAGACCAAGAAACAGAAGATCATGGTCTGTGCTAGAGCTGTAGACAGTGTTACCCATTCTTTCTTCTGGCTATGGGTTAAGGGTAAGGGTGTTTGCCAATTAAATCCTGTGCCTTCATTCTGTACTGTAGTGTACATATTCAAGACTCTAGCATCTCTCATTCAAATGGGTTCAGATCTACTTTCAGGAACTCCATGACTTCTTGCTCCACTGGATATTATGTGGAGCAAGTTATGTACTCAACTCAAGTGGAGGACCAAAGTTGGCCGTTGTTTTGGTAGCTAAGAAGGGACACATTGTATATGAAGGTTGGGTGCTCACACATGTACACATGTGAAGCCTCTCATGGTGTGGGACAGAGATAGTCAGCCAGTGAAGCAGAAGTGAGACTGACTAAAGGTAGGAGCTGGCTGTCTGTGGAACACAGCATATGTTCCTTTGTAATTCTATGGAGTCCAGGTGTTTTGAACAGGTATCTGGCCTCCTGGGTTATTATGAGGTTATCTTTACAAAGTCAGAAAATAATATTTAAAGTTGTATTTAAAAAGTGATTTTTCGTTTTTAAAAAAATTAGACATAGAAGGTGTGAGCCCCCAGCCTCATTCTTACATCTTGGGCCTCCAATTGTAGGAGGCCGTATTTATTTCAATACTTGTATAACTGTATAAATATATACTCACTTTCAAATGAAACATTATGCCTAAGGTGTGTAATGATGTCTGCATCTACTAATGCTGTGTTTTGTAGTGAATGTCATAGCCTATTATATTTATACCAGTCTTGAATTTATATTCTTGTTTTAGGGAATGTAATCTAATATAAGTTATTTTCTCTTTTCAGTTAAGAAGAGTTTTAAGAGTTGATCTGTTTTGACTGATTTGGTACCTGGCTCACATTTCTAGTACAGTGTGATAGAAATGATCAACTGTAATGACTAACAAGTTCTCCCACATTTTTTAAGTAAATGAGAGCAGAAGTAATACTACTGTTCATCACACATCACAAACTTAATATATAAAGTGATGCACCATTTTAAGTATTCTTATGTATTCTTTGAGAAGATTCATATTTTTCATTTGATTTCATTCCTGACCATTCCCTTTTCGAAAACATCTCCCAAACCAAATTATTTTTATTAAATGTAATAATTTTATTAATTTTTTCCAAATAAGAGAATTTTCACATTTCTGATAAGTTAATCTCATATTTTGCAGAGTTGTTTATTGAACATGTAAATGCTTTTTATTAATGTGAAAACCTAAAGTCTCAATGTATTAAAATTTAATTATTCAAACTGAATTTATTGGGATGTAGATTTTTACTCTGATATGAGAGTAAAGGATGCAGTAATGACAAGAATTCCATGTGTTCTCTGAGAAACAAAATCAATTCTGATTAGAAATTTATCCAAATTAAGAGCAATCACTAGATAAGTGCTTTAGAGATTTCCCTGAGAAATACTGAGTTGATGGTACTGAGATTTTATTACTAATTATATCGTATATCTTTTTTTTTGGTAGTAGGAATCAAGCTCAGGGTCTCATACTTTCTAAGCTATTTCATATTTCTTATTATCTTGGTTCATGGTTCTATTTTGAATGATTAGTCTGCAGATTAAATAAACTATGAAAGAACTTTGCTCTTAAGAAGTGTAAGAGTATCATAAGGCCTGTGATATGCTTGGATGAAAGGAATTTAGATGAGTAATTTTATATAAATCTCATGAGATTACTGGAAACCCCTGATTAACAGTGAGTATATGTTGTAAAATTATATCCTCAATTTTAAAGAACTCAGTTTCCTGGAATATATCCTCTAACACAAATGAAATTTTTAGATAGATATTGCATTTAAATTTGCTTGGTAGATAATACAATTATTTGTAGAAATTTATAGTGTATAATTAAAAATACTTAGTGTCATCACAGTCTTATGTACTGAGGAAAGTAGCCATTCTGTTGGAAACTATACTAATTGAAATTCAACCATCTTTGATTAAATGACTCTCTAAAACCAATTAAAATGAGAAACTGCAAACAGAACATGTTAAATAATCTTATTATAAATCACTGATGTATGGTATCAAGAAAGAAAACACTTATGCACTGTAGGAAATGTTTTATCATTTCCGGTGTACTCTAGTAGAAATGATCAGCTCTGATGACTAGCTCGTTTTCCCTAAAAGTCTGCAGTGATGCCTGAACCGTTTTGCATTTATTGGTAATTCTCAATTATAGCTGTACAAATAAAATAGTATCACATAAATTTACAATATGGAAATATACAATGTAAAATATATAAATACTGATAATACCAATTGATTTCAAGGCACTCAAATATTTTAATAATTTAAAAAAATAATAATATTTTTTTCTAATCTTTAATTTTTGTTAGTTCATGTTTGCAGTACACAGTGATCACATCCATTTCAAGGATTGGCACGTGGACCTAATACACCTCAGCTCTTTACTTTCCTCTTCTTCCCAACCTCCTCACATTTTGCCAGCATTGGATTCATTTATTTATCTTATAAGTTATTAGAAACTTGATTGTCATGTATACAGATTAACAAAACTAATAGGCCAAAAAAATCTAAGAAAATCATACTAAATTAAGGTTTGCTTTTAGATACAGTTCATGCAGAATAACAAGAACTTTCTGTTTTTTCCCTATTGTCTGTCTTTTATTTCACACTTTATATAGTTTTTCATTTAAGAGAAATTATGTGATATTTAAGCTTATGCATCTGATTTACTTTACATTATGATAGCAAGATGCATCCATTTTTAAGAATTTCTTTGAAAAAGAGTAACAGGGTCTTCCTATGTTAAGGTGTTTGTGTGTGACACAGAGAAGGGAAGGTCATCCAGGCATCTACCCCAGAACACTAAAGGCCAAAGTGAGTAAGACGCTTATAAAGTCTTCTTGTTTGTCCCTAGTACCACTTCCTCTGCAAGGCCTTTGCTAGGTACCCTATTTAAAACCGTAGCCCTGTTCCTTTTTACCTCTGTGACTAGTTTTTTCCGCATTGTACTTTCTATCATGTCACTTTACCATTTATACTTTTTATTGTCTCTCTCCACTAGAGAGTAATCTCCAGTAAGCTTTGTTCTTCTACTTAACTACTGTCTTCTCATGTCCAGAATAGTGTCCTGATAAATATTTCTGTAATCAATTTAAGAAAAAAATTTACTTTCTCTAAAACAGCTATGAAATATTCACTTGAGTATAGGTAAACTGCTTCAATTTGTGGCATTTTCAATTTGAGGACAAATAAAAATACTATAGAATGCATATGTCATGAATTGTATTGTTTTCATAAGACAATAGATGCTACTTTGTTTATTTCAGTATTCCAAGAACTACCCTAATATCTTTACACATACTTAAATAATTTATACCTTCCAGCAACCCTATGAAACAGGTAATATTATCAGCTCCATTTTGAAGGTGAGGTAATTAGAGGTAATAAATACATTGAAGATATCAATATGTAATACAATAAGCATTGTTAATTCCATACCACTCTGTTTGTAACTCTGTAATGTCTGTACTGATCCTTTGCTATTTTGTAAAATGTTGTCGGTCTGTTAGTATTTTCCTCCTTTAAAAAAAAAAAAAAATTAACTCTTGCTTGGTCATGGAATTAATGTGTATGAAGGGATAGCTCTGGACAGTCAGTTCCACAAACTGTATTCTCAAAGAAAGTCTCCATGGTTAAAATGCTGCTGCTTTCTTCCTGAGAGTAGCTTTATTTGTATCCTTTTAATTCACTTTTGCCTTTTTAAACATTGGAAAATAATCATTTCGGTTTAATAATTGATATTTTATAGTCACTCAGTTTTTTCCCTTTTTGTAGTGGGACGCCATCACTGAAATGGACGAACACAACAGGCCCATTCACACCTACCAGGTGTGCAATGTAATGGAGCCAAACCAAAACAACTGGCTTCGTACAAACTGGATCTCTCGCGATGCTGCTCAGAAAATTTATGTGGAAATGAAGTTTACACTGAGGGATTGTAACAGCATCCCATGGGTCTTGGGAACTTGCAAAGAAACATTTAACCTGCATTATATGGAATCAGATGAGTCCCATGGAATTAAGTTCAAGCCAAGCCAGTATACAAAGATTGACACAATTGCTGCTGATGAAAGTTTTACTCAGATGGATTTGGGCGATCGCATCCTCAAACTCAACACTGAAATTCGTGAGGTGGGACCTATAGAAAGGAAAGGATTTTATCTTGCTTTTCAAGACATTGGAGCATGCATTGCCCTGGTCTCAGTCCGTGTTTTCTACAAAAAGTGCCCTTTCACTGTTCGAAACTTGGCCATGTTTCCTGATACTATACCTAGGGTTGATTCTTCCTCTTTGGTAGAAGTGCGAGGATCCTGTGTGAAGAGTGCTGAAGAACGTGATACTCCTAAACTGTACTGTGGGGCTGATGGGGATTGGCTGGTTCCACTCGGAAGATGCATCTGCAGTACAGGGTATGAAGAAATTGAGGGTTCTTGTCATGGTAAGAAAGAAACACATAATTTTTCTTGCATATTCATTATTTTTGAAAAGTAAATGTGTTGTACAACAGTTTTCATAAGCTTCGAGTGAAGTGCCTCATAATTAATTGTGAAAGAAAATTCCTACTAACTCTAAGAAAATTTCAACCTTTTTTTTTTACTGTTGGCAAAAATATCTCATATTGCAGTAAAGTAGAGAACCACTATAAAGTTCTGTACTCTCCATTTTTATGGGGAATAAAACCTTCAACAGTGACAACAAAAAGTAGTGGAGATTCAAAATAAAGATTTGTCTGATGCTGGTGCCTTGGCAGACTGGGAACAAAATAACCTTTTGTCCATATTGAATTAAAATAAATGCATAGTTGTAAGCTAAATTCCTCATTCAACAAACAGGGAGTTCATATATGTTTTAATTTTTTTTTTCTTTTTTGATTTTTTTCCGGTACCAGGAATCAAACCCATGACATCACGCTTTCCAGACAAGCGCTGTGCCACTGAGCTAAATCCCCAGCCCCTCATATATGTTTTATATTTAAAATGTTTAAGCTGTTTTATACAGATGTTATATGTATGGTGTTTGAATGTAAAACATTAGAGCTTCAGTTATACTTTGCTGTTATTAAGAATAGTTTTCTACCTATAACACATTAGCCTTTAATTTTATTAATAGTATTTGTGTAAGACCTAATTATCAGGAAATATCAGCATCATATAATGCTAATTAACCTTAGAATTATGCACATTGTTGTGACAATGAAATACCAATAATTTTCAAGGTGAAATATGATCATGAACTTGGCCTAGCCCCAACCTCCCATACGAGTGGATGGCAAAGGGCTCAAATAAAGAGAGACAATGAAGTGTGGTTTGTGGGGAGTCCAGGAAGGTCAGAACTCTCTCAGGAGTAAAAGCTCTCAGGAGTAAAAGCTCTCAAGAGTAAAAGCTCTCAAGAGTAAAGACAAAGAGCTTCACCAGACAGCTCTTGTTCATTTGGTGTTCAAACAAAGGAAAGGTATACTGAGACAAAACAGGAACTGAGCAGGACCTTGGGAAGTTAGTTGAAAGACTGCTCCAAGCAGTAAATTTTGCCAGTTAAGAGAACTGTTTGATCTCCAAGGTTGGCAGCTTTATTACTCTGCAACAATAAGTGTCAGCAGCCCTTGTCCTTAGCTGTTTACTGTGAATATGAGCTTTTCCAACAAGGTCAGAGGTCCCTTCCTGATTAGCAATTTAACCCTTGCATAGCCTGGTCTCTAACAAAATGTTTTCCTCTTTTTATATTAATAATCCATTGAAAGCTTATTAATCCTATGAATGTACAAATTGAAAATTTTATATAGATATCTTTACAATGTTGTATTTTAAATTAGATCTAACATTTGAAACAAAATATAGAAATAGGGTTTTTTCTATAAATAGTAACATACTAGAGAGATTTACTTTTCAGTGATAAGTTAAAGAATATTTTACTATACTGAATTTATTAATTTTCTGTGATACTGTGTTCATATTAGTTTAAAAGGATGAGAAAAGTAAATAAGAAAACTTACTTATATGCATATAAGGGTTATGGGTATTGTAGGTTGAATTTTTATGAAATTTTTATGAATTTTTATCTGTTTATAAAACACTTGGGTGCTTCACTTTTAAAAGTTTACTGTTGGTTTCTGTAATTATCATATTTGGTTGTTAGAGAATTTTAATATTAACATAAGTCTGCAGTATATAATTTAGAAAACATGAACCACCATTCCTCTTCTATTTAATAACAAAAATATGTTTGATTTACATTTATCAATAAAGATTCAATCTAAAATTTTTATTCACCTATGAAAAGATTTATAGTGGAGGAAAAATAAAACATAAATGATCACAGAGAGGATTATAAAGTATTTATGGAAATTTGGTAATGAAAACTTTATATACATAAATATTTAGTGAAATTGAGAAGAAAATAAGAGCTAGGGAAAAATGTGTTATGACTAGCAACCATACAATTCTGCCACATTTTAAATTAAGTAGACATTATAGATATTAATTGATAATTGCTTTTTACATGTTTAAAAAGTAGGTCAATAATCTAATGATTTGTGTGATCAGTTATTATTTGCATTTGTGTAGTGTTGATCACAGGATTAAATTAAGCTACTATGGTGACTAGATTTTTTTTATTTAATATGTTTATGTTGTGAAATTTCTTTTTGTATTTTTATTTGTTAAAATTTCTTCAGTTGTTTTGCAAAGATGAATTTGGACAAATGATAAACAGTAGCAGTTTATCTAGCGCTTCCACCTGTCTGTCTTTCTGTCTTTATTATTGTTTATCTGGATGCAGAAACATGAAAGAGTGGGCACAGTACAAATGTTCCTCATCTTGTAGTGCACAGCAGAAATTGGAGGAAGCAAGCTTGAGTTTTATGCCAGTTTTATGGGTGCTGATACTGAAATCAGTTGCCTTTTCATAAAGTTTTGGTTATACTTATGATAAACACCTGTAAAACATGCATGTATGCTTCCAATTAAATACAAAAAATTGCTCTTTGCAGAAGAAAAGTCAGAGTGGATACAGAGACCTCATTTTAAAGATAGGTATTTTAAAGTGTGTGTGTGTGTGTGTGTGTGTGTGTGTGTGTGTGTGTGCCTGATGCTTTATAGGCCCTTTTATTTTCTTTATTACAGTATTTTCCTGTTGATGAAAAGCATTGGTGTTTAGGAACAAGTTATCTCACAGCCTATTCTCTCAACTACACAAAACTAAATGTCAAATTAAACTTAGAGGAATAAACCATAGCTCAAGTAGTAATATGACTACACACTTAATGGGAAAATAAAACACAGTATGCGTATCATTTTTCTTCTGCTCTGTTCTGTTAAAACAATATGAACTGCTGGTATTTGCTATTTCTATGACTACTTAATCACTTTGCCAGTAGAGATGAATATAATGACACATATTTCAGTTATTATCATGAGATAAAGCAACACAAAATTTATGGGGTTAACAGTACAATGTTTCATTTTCTCAGGAGCATTCCTATTTAATGTAGAATAAACAGAAGCTACACAGGCCACTGAGTTCCACTGGGCGCTTGACTGAAATGGTACATTTGAGATTTCTCATTTCCAAGATCTTTCTCTAGTGGTCTCTCATTCTTTAAGAATCTGGCCTAAATTTTTACACAGTACAAAAGGAAAGGGAAGGAAGGATCAGGGGAGAGGTTTCACTTTTTCAGAGGTGTGAAATGAGCACAGGAGGGGCTGTACGAGGAGAGGTACTTGGAAGTACGCTGAGGGAAGGGAGCTACTGGAATGCTATACTGAAATCAACCAGCTGCGTTCCTCCCACCCACCCCAAGTAATGCCCCTCCTTCATTCACAGACCACACATGCTCTACCACTATGGCATCATGTTATAATTCAGAACAGCATGATAGAAATCGGTTCCAAATATGAATGAAGCTTCTTAGCTAGAGCTACTGTTGACCCCAAACACTAAGAACTAAGTAGGTCAGTTGTTGTTCTCCCACCCACAGTAGAAATGAGACTGAACTGGAATAATTGGAAAGGACTCTCTCATTCTAAAAAGTGGAGAGCACAGCAGTCACTGGCCCACTCTGTCACTGAAATTAGGCTGGGTGTTGTCTTGTTTCTATGCCACAGAGTCCCTATGTCATGATTCCCTGCCAGAGGAGCAGGGAATGTTCTCTGGCTAAAGTCCAGTTGAACTGCTTGAGTTTGGCCCTTGACTTCTTTGCTGGACTTTTGACTGTGCCATCTGCATCACTGCTTGTTTGTAAGAATTACCTGTGTGCCAGTTGCTAGTTTCAACAGCTGTCTGGGTACATTCTTAATTTCATCAACAGTATTAAAAGTGCTTTTAAAAATCTGTTTCAGGCTGTTACAGACAATATTCTGCCCATTTATTTTCATTGTATAACATGGGCTGTTGATCTTGTGTCATCTCCAGTAGCATTTTGTATACATGCTGGGTTCTGTCACAGGCTCCTCTGCACTTTTCCAGCCTCAGAGCCTGTGCCACTGATTTTAATTTTTTGGTAAACAGCACCCTGTGTCCTCTTCTAATCATTTGCTTACAGTTCTGCAATCAGGAACTCTGGACTGTGTTCATTGGGTGGTTTTTAAATTTAATCAGGGGTCACTTACGCAGTTGCAGTTATTTTGAAGAACTGCTGTTGGATTTCTAAAATGACTTATGTAAAATGCTGCTTCTGCAGTATTTGAAGCCTTGCTCACTGTGTTTTAATAACAGTTTTCAGTTCTGAAACACACTAGCACTTTTTCTAGTATGCTTATTAAAAGTGGTTATTTTTCATACACTTCAAGAAACTTGACAATTTACCTTATGTTGTTCTTTTCCTAACCATACCACAGGCTGTCTGCTGTCCTCTTTGTAATACTTTGGAACAGTTCATGTGTTTTCATATACATTGCTTTTTTCATATTTTGCCTGGCTGTTTGATGTCTCTTTCATCTTCATTTTTCTGTGATGGAATTTCACTCACTCTTCAAGGTCTAGCACAAGTATCATATATCTTGGTTTTCACAAGCAGTTGCTATCTTTTCTGTGCTACAGTTTCACTAATCATTGATGTGTGTTGTCTCACCAGGACTGTCTGATCAAAGGTATATTTAAAAATCACATGTATAACAGAGCTTGAGAAGCTCACTGAAACAAGTCGTGAGGCAGTGAAATTGGAGTCTGCTGAGTAAAGGGGGACCCACTGGTTTGCCAGCGTGGAAGACTGTTCCTTCTCATTTCTATGAAACAGGAAAGTTTCTTCAGGGAGTGTTGCAGTGTGTAGATCTGGAAGGATTTAGAATATATTTTTAGCCATCATTTTATGAATTCAGACAATTAATGAGAACAAAACTTCATTTGCTGGAGTCACACAGTACTAACTAGTACTGAGGACTGACATCTAAATATTTGTGTTTTTCCTTCATTTCTTCTGTTGCCCCTCGACCCCTCTCTCTCTCGTTCTCTCCGTTCCATTTCCTCATCCAGGCATCCATGCATCTTACTTTGATAGTTTAATTTTTCATGTTTACTACAACCAACGCAGAGGAACTCTATATTACTCATTACTTAGACTGTCTTTGCCGTATGTTTATTTTCTTAAGTTTGACATGGGCAATTTTCAAATTGGATTGACCTATCCATGCTGAAATTTAGGCTACTGCAAAGGATGGAACATTGTGTAGGTTTATGTGGAACTTTGCTGGTAGAAATGATGACTAAAAAACTACAGTGAGGCTTTGGAGATTCTCATAATGTGCTTGAATGAATTTGAAGATTCTGCTATATGACAAAGATATAATAAAGTGTCTTAAATAGAATAAGTCCATTTCTATCCTTAACTGAAATATTTATTTGTATTTAATTATTGTATTGTATCATGAAAGTTGTGTTACTGATGGTTGGATTTGTGATTCATTTCTAACACTATTAAGTACACCCACATGCAAATTCTAGAAGCAGAAAAGAATTATCTTATTCCTCCTGTATCCATCAAAATTAGAGAAAAACATTTTCAGAATTTAAGCAAATTTAAAGCCAAATGTAAATAATTTAGGTTCCGTTATACATAGTAAGCAGTATTTTAATCTTGGTTTAAATATCAATTTATTTTTCACAAGTAATCTTATTTTATATGTTTTTTATGAAACATGTTAGTCATATTGATGTTACAAATACATTTTAATTGTTTTAATTTATTCTACTTCATATTAATTATAAGGGTTTGAATGAAAAATAATGTTAATTTGTAGTGTTAATGTATATCAAATAGTCCCTCATTTTATCTATTTTAATAATTAAGAAGTAGCAGGAAACTATTAACATGCAAAATTGAATGCATTCTTTTCAGTTGTATGGTCTCACTTATGAGCTTAAGGAGTGAAATAAATCCCTAATGAGCTTCCCTTGAACATTAACTTAGGATGTCTCATTACAGTGGTAACATTTGTAGTTAGAGATGTTAATTTGAGTTTAGAGTTTTAGACCTGGTGGGAGCTCATACATTCTATGAGGATCTTTTCTTTAAACCTATAAAGTATTGCACAATACAATTTTAAAAAATAATATGTGGTGGAAATTAAAGTTCAGAAACTTTGAGAATTTTTTTAAACTTTTCCATTTCCTAGAAACAGCTTTTTATTTATTTATTTTTCCTCTAGTGCTGTTTTAAAATTCAGGAGGAAAGGATGTTAGGGGTTCTCAGACCATTGCGTTATTGTTCACGAAGGTGAACGGGATATACAAGGCCTTCGGAGACTAAGCTATTGATTTTATCTCCCCGAGAGTGTTGTTATTAAGGCTTCACAGCACAATGCTGGCTGCAGTTCAGAAACACTTACTCTTTGAGTTTATGCTCTTCTGTCTAATCATGTTATCATAGATGACTGTTGAAGCACAGAGTATAAAGAAATTTGAGATACCAGGATTTGTTGGTATTAAATAAGGGGGTTTGAAGATATGATGAAAAGCTGAAAGGTGAGATGGAATCAGGAAGAAAAAGAGCAGACTTATTGTCCCAAATAGAATTTTCACGTTAGGAAGGTTCTCACACACTGAGTGTAAACTCTTGCAATATAACCTTCAATTCCAGACAAAGCTGCTGTCATATGAAGCAATTCCAAGCTTTCATCTGGCTTGAGAAGAATATGAAATCAAGATGTTTGAGTGAGTCTAAACATAGAAAATGTTTTTCCAAGCAAGACAAAGTTGAATATAGTCTATTGTAAGTTTTTAAAACAGATTTTAAAAAACTGAGTTGGCTATTTCCATCTCAACACCAATTTATAGAATGTGACTTTTCACTTTTGACTATAGTGGTTATGACCTTATCTCATCTATTGAGATAGTTTGACCTTCACTAGTTTTAGTTAATTCTTTTTTCATTCTGACAGGTAATTGTTTCAGTTGTGCCTACTTTGTTTTAAAATTTACTTGTCTCTTTTATGAATATTGTTTTAATCCTTATGGATTTTCAGGATGAATTCCAATTGATCTGAAGTCTAAAATAACCTAATTATTTAGAATATTGCCTGTATTTTTGAACATCGTTGTTCATCCTGTGCTTTGAAATTGTAAATTCTGGAATAACTTGTCTGGGAATTTCATATTTTTTGTTTTCTATTTTCTTGTGTCTTTTAATGTTCCTTTTAATTTTCGGATGTTGTAGTTACACCAACCCAGGTCCCAGAGTCCTTAGTAGCCCTAATTAACCTCCCAAAGAATTCATGTTAGTATTCCTGGTAGTCAGGTAGCTCCACTTCACGTAGTGATCCACATTTCCTGCATTTAGCTGAATAACCATCCTCAAAGCCTTGCTCTTGTTGGTGTCCAGCTCAGAGACTGTAGGAGGCACATATCCTTCTTAATCAAGAAGATTGTATCCTATCACAGACCACAGTGAGCTCAGTTACATCATCCTACCTGGCTGGAAGCACAAGCACCTGGGCCGGGATGCCGCTATACATTGTACGTTGTCCTGGCTCAGCAGTCAGTATCTAATAATTATTGCCAGTTAACCAAAGAATGTTTTTCAAAGTTTGAGGAGATGGAAATATTAATTAGCCTAATGTGATCATAACACTGTGTGCATGTATTGAATGGCACTGTACCTACAAATTTGTGCAATAAAGAATACATAAATGAGAATAACGGAAACACACAGGTTTGACTGCTTCTTAGCAATGATGAAATCTTTTTAGGCAGGCACTGTGCAGATCCCTAGCGGATGTGAACACTAGCAGTGGTGCACTCTTACCCATCTTAGCATCACTTGGCTGTGCTGTCTGCAAACTTCCTTTATCACCCATGCCCATTTCTGATGTATTATTAGTGGCTTAACCACCCTCTGTAGTCTGTTTCATGCTCATCTATTTGGGAAGTTCGAAGACTATTTTATAAGTACAGGCTCCTTAGTTAAGACTCATGATATATTGGCAAAAAGAGTCCCTACAACTCACAGCATCCTTTTTATTTTTCTGTCAGTTCATTGTGCCGGAAACTATGCACTAAGTACACACCCACATGCTTTCCTTGGCATCGTCTTCACATCTATTCCATTTATTAACTTACCTATTTGCTTCATTATTCATTTATCTCCTTCAGCTTAGTACGGCTAAATTGAGATCATCTTAAAGGATTGAGTAAAGCCTAAGACTGAGTCTCTTTAAATAGCATATCTTAATCTATCGTTGGTGCTTAAAATATTATTTCATAGGTTTACCTCTGTCTGACAGAGAAAAAATTACTTCTCCCATCTTGAAAGGTTTAACATCGTACATTTTCCTCTTTCTTCCCTTTCAGTATGCAGCACATCTAATTATTGTCTGAACTTACCTGCTTTTGCAAGTATCTTTTTAAATGTACCTTTTTAAATGTAAAAGTCTACACACACACACACACACACACACACACACACTCACACACCATTATTTATGCTTGGCCTGCCATCCCACTAACTGTAGATAAAAGTTTTACCAATAATAATACCATTATATAATATACATTTCCATCTGTCTAGCATTCTGTTAAAGTTTACATATCACCTGGCTCCCCAACCACTGAGTTTAATGCCACATATTTTAAGCTTTGTTGTGGATATATTCCACTTGAATAGTATAACAGTGTGTGACGGAGGGTTACTGGTGATGGACCCCAGGGACTGGGCGCTGAACTACATCCCTAGCACTTTTTTTTTTTTTTTTTTTTTTTTTTTAAAGACAAGACCTCCTTAAAATGCTAATTTTCCCAATCTGGACTCAAACCTGCAATCCTCTTGCTCAGCTTTTCAGAGTACTGGTATTATAGGCGTGGGGTACCATGTCTGGCTAATACTTTTAATGCTTGAATATCATATTGAAAAGCTGAAATAAATTCTAAATTTCAATGCCTTAAAATAGAAATTTTTAAAATTACAAGTCAAGGTGCTTCTAGTTTCTAAGGGCTTCATTTCTACACAAAGTCAAACCATGCATTTAACACCTCTATTATTACCTGTCCTCGCCTTCCATAACCATTGACTACAAAAAGAAGCAGAGCAGATGGAGAACAAATTTGCTTCTAAAAAGTTTTCACACAAAGTTACATAGAGATTTCACCCATAATTACCACACTTGTAAAAACTACATAATCAGTACAGTAAGGATTCTTCATATTAGTTACATTAAGCTACATACAAGGTAGATAGCCAGGAATTTTCTGTTTTATCATCAGAGGAGCAGTAAACTAAAGTACATGTAAATTTCCATGAAACCAGATAAAAATTAACTTTGTATGCCAAATTAAACATAAACTGCTGTTTTATAAATGTAAACCTTATTCTTGTTGTATAGAAACAGAATTAAACTATTTTGAGGAACTTGTGATTATTTCCCTATAGAACCCATACATAACCACCAGAGAACACTACGAATAAAATTGTCCACTGAGAAATTTTGTAGGACTTTGAATTTGTGATGAAAAACATTTAACAAGACACTTTCATTTTGTGAAAATGTGATGTTATTTTACTTACTGAATTTTTGCATAACTCAGATAAAATATTTCAAACATCATAATATTGCTAACAAAATTACTGTATAGCTTTAAGTTGATTACACATTGTAAGTTCTTTTACTATATTCCCAGAGGTAGCATTGTAACTACAGAGGTATGACTGTGTATACTCTTATGAGCAACAATTTAATTAGTTGCATTTTAGGATATTCACACTCATGTGAAGTATATTTAAGGGTACTCCATAACTTCTATGAACAACCTAAAGCACAAATAATTTTACAAAACAAAATCAAAGATATAGGACACAGAGAATTGATCTTTTGCAAATGGAAAGGAGTTATAGAGATGAAGGAAGGAGGGCCGAGAGGGGAGGGGAAGGGTATTAAAGAGCATTAGGAACACACATGTGTAAATATTGCATTGTCTCGCTAGTATGAGAAACTGACAGTGTAAATAAGGACCAGAATGTATAATAGATATTATGAAATAGGAAGAAAGTGCTCAGTTAGGAAGGAGAACTAGGAAGGAGGAAGGGGGAAAGGAAGGAAGGAAAAAATAAACAAGAAAAGAAGGAAAAATGGAAATGAAGCTTTTGTAAATAAGACGAAGAGGGCTGGAAGGGGAGGGTAAGAGAATGGGAAAAAGAAACCAAGTGAGACAAATCACGTACAGGTACCAAGTCCCTATGATGAAAGTGGCCATTATGTATATTTAAAATGAACTAAAATAAAATGAACCAATAAACTTCAAAAATTTGCAATACCTCCAAATAGAAAAATAATACCTATAAATAACAGAGAGGATCTGAAAAAAAGCATCAGGAAATGTGCAGGACGTGTACATACTCCTTAAGATGCATGTGAACATTACGTGTTGCCAACATGTACTATAAATAAGCAAGGACTGCACAGTTCATGTTTACAGAACTTGGCCATCAGGTGAAAACCAATTTCCTTTGGTACTAGATTTTTAAATCTATTGGCATGCAATACCCTAAATGGGAAATTTTACTCTTTTTTAAAGTGTAGGTGCTGCTGAAAAGAGCACAAAGCTCATTGTTACCATGGCTTAGACCTAGAATCTACCCTGCAATTACAGGAACTCAAAGTCTGAGCTTTTGGAAGTGAGTAGGTCATGGCTTTAGCAACTGAGTGTGCTGTTAGGAGCAGGGGCCTCGTTAGAGGAGGGCAGGGAGGCTGAGAGAGGATGAGTCGCCCTTCCATGTCTCTCTCTTCTCCCTGCTTCCTGGCTCCCGGGACACAAGAAGCTTTCTTCTGTCAGGCTCCTTCACCGGGCTGTTTCTGCACTTGAGCATGCCGGCCACAGACTAGAATTGGAAATGGTGAGCTGAAATCAGCTCATCTTCCTTTAAATCGTGGGTATGGAATGTTGTGTCACAACTACAGGAAAGTGATCCAGACTGTAGTTTTCTCTTCTGATGTTGTATGAAATACAATTTCTAGTTACTATTTTTAGTGTGAACTTAGTACCAACAGCTTTTAGAGTGAATCTTAATAAATAATATAGTGTTGCTGGAGCTGTTAGTCTAAGTGTTAAAGGAAACTATAGAGCAATGATAAATTCAAAGGGGTGCAGACTTCCAGTTGCGAGTTACTCTGTTGAAGGACCATCACCATGTGAAGAAGCAGGAGCAACACCTGATGGTAACTTCGGGAGCATAGAGACAGGCTGTACTTTATCTTCAACAGCAGACAAGGGGCTGGGGATTTAGCTCAGTGGCAAAACGCCTGCCTGGCAAGCGCAAGGTCATGAGTTCGGTTCCTGGTACCGGAAAAAAAACAAACAAACAACAAACAAACAAACAAAAAACAGCAGAGAAGGAAGACTCATTTGTTCCCCTTATCTGTGGGTATTAAAAGTAACTGCTGTGAAAAGTCATGAAGATCTCTTGAAAGATGCAAACCCTGTTTTGTTGAACAGAAATAAGCAGCCATTGTCTTGGATAGAACTCTTTAAATAGGAACATAGTATTGTTGATATTTTTTCATAGAATGACTAATACCCTTTTTTTTCTATTCATATATTAAGCTTAGTGACCATTCAGAATGGATTATTTTTATCCTACCACAATAAAGAAGTCTATATACTCTATGTCTGTGTTGACAGATAGTTTTTAATTGAATTAAATAAAAATGTTTTAATCTGTAAAACTTTGAAAAAGACAGTAACAATGGATTATGAGAGAGCTTTTCAGAAAATTCTTTATTAAATTAATAATTGCATTATAATGAAAAAGCTGCTTCTGCAAAAGTCTAATTGAATATGGGTGTATTCACATATAATAGTGTGAACTAATTTACTGCTCATATGAAACATATTTTGCTACGAAAATATGAAGTCTTCAAAATTGCTCTATAAAATAAGTAGCCAATAATACCATTATGTGGATAAATGTTTTTATTCATGATAATTTTTTATAAGTTCTCTTGCATCTATTGAGAAGACCATGTATTTTCAATACTTACTATTTATCCTGAAGGATATTGTATTCACATATTTTCTTAGGGGTCCCATATTTGACTTAGTAAAATTGTTACTTGCTCATCATTGATTATTGTTTTCACGTTATGATTTTTTATTATAAGTGGGAATGAACATGGTTTCTACTGCAGTGAATTAGAAGTTTCTTTTGAGTAATAAAATGAATAGAACATTTAAACATACTGAGTTCTTGGATGAGATGTTCAAAGATATAAATGTTAATTTAGAACTGTAAACAAAGTACACTGAAATTTGTATCATTTTGCCATTTGAATTCAGGAAAAATGATTTCAAATTTTATGTGAAATAATAAATGGAAAGAAATGCAGAAGAATATTGGAAAAGAACCATAAAGGGAATACTATCTCAGGCAGATACTGAAATGTATTTAAGAGAAAATATTTTAGAGAAATATTTATTAATAGTACTATATCAAAAGGGAAAATAGACTATGTTATTACATTTATGAATTAACTAAAATATGATCAAAAATTAATGGAGAACATATATAGATTATTTAAGGTAATGATTTTCATTTTTATAGAGAACAGACTGAGATGGGTACATAACAATAATTTGGATGTACAGATGGTGCTGCCACGTCTTCCTAACCCCAAAAGAATGACCATGTTTAAAAGTGTCTCTTTTTAGAACACAGGGGCTTAGCATCCATTGTACTTCAGTGTGGGGAGCTATTTGGAGACACAAGAATTCCCACAGTGAACTTAATGTTGCAGTAAAATGAGGCCTAAGGGAAAGATAGCTTTCTGATTTGTAGGATGCAAATTGAGATTTGCATGGAAGTTTACAATTATGATAACACTGCAATTTTTGAAAACTAAGAGACAAAGGAAACATTGGTAAATATCTAAGAATTAAATTTACAGCCCAAATTAGGTTTTGTTATCTGTTTGATAAAGAAGGTATTCAGATGTTAAATGTGGTTATAATCAATCAAAAAAATTCTGAATTATTTTGGGTATCATATTTTAGCCTGTATCCTGCTTGGTGGACTGTACTGTTTACCAGTTTCATTCTGCTTTTGTAAATAAAGGTTTTTGGAACATGGCCAAGTTAATCCATTTATATATTCCTTATTCCTTTTCTTAACATTATGTTTATAAAGTTTTTAAAAACACATACTTTATTGAACTTCGCTGTGGAATTGTGATTATATTTTCCCATTCTTTTACTGTGATCCATACTTTAACAAAGATATAAATAGATACTCAAATAATTTTTCTAATTGATCACAACTTAAAATTCACAAGGCATTTGATATTGTACCCTAAAATAATTTCTTATATTTCACTGTGAGCATTGTCTCCTTCCTAAAGATCGTCAGCCTTACGTTTCTCACCATTTGAAGTCTTGCTCATCACAGAAAAACTGTTTTATCTTTTTGCCCGCTGCCTGCCTTCTTTCCTATGAGTGGGATAAATACGCAGAAATTTTACTGGAGGAAATGGACAAAAAGTTACTTAACATGATTTCTTTCAGTATGATTCTTTTTTTGTGTGTACACAAGACATCTATTTGAAGGGATTATGAACTGGTAATTTAGATGTTATGTTTATACAATTTAATAATGTTAGGTAAATAGAAAACATATGAAATAATAATTTATGTATCTAATAATGAAACTTTAAAGAGAGTCCAGCATTTGGAAATTGTCTTTACTTGGATGTGACTTTGAAGGGTTGAAGTCAAACTGTAAGAACAGCTAAGGGAAATGGCTGTGTTTTTTGAGAGCATTTTCCATAATATAATATCAATCAGTGCCTATTTATTTACTGCCTAGTAGCCATTGAATAGTAGTATTTCATTTTAAAAGTCTTATTTTTTCTATGACAGCTTGACTATCTTCCTAGATGGTCAGCGTTTTCAAGTTGTATATGGATATATAGATATAGATATAGATATAGATATATATATATATATATAGATTTTTTTAAGCAAAATGAAAGTTCTAATTGTAAGTGTAAGTTCTAATTAAAATGATATCATTAGTAGATCTAATGAGCCCTCCTAAGTTAAACTAAAGATTTTTAACAAAATTTGTATTATTGGAGAAAAAATTAAGAAATCATTATATTAGTCTACATTTTCTGTCCCTTTTAATAGAAAGCCATGAAATAAAATTAGTAAATACCATGTTGAGGGAGAAAGTAACATATATCAAAGATACTATGAAGAAAGTCTTAGTTGTTGATGAAACATTTCAGTGTAGTCAAAGCAAGATAAATGTATGCTGGATTGAAAAAGTCAGTGCAAAGTTAGAAGTTGAAGTGATTTTTGTCCTCTATATACATCGGTATTTTTTCCCAAAGGATCCAAGAGAACTTGGATCATATTTATGCCTTTTCTTAGTACAACACAATGATCAGAATCTGTGTGGATCATCTTTTCAGTTCAGTTTGAAAATTAAAAAATACTACAGAGGCAAGAAAAATATCCATTAAAACTGTCCCCACATCCAATGTTAATGTTAAAAAGAATGTATGCCTATAATTAGTTAAAATAAGCTGTATTTGTGAGTAGTTATGAGCACCTAGTGATAAAGGATAAACTGACGTGCAGAGAGGAAAGGGCTCTGGAGAGGAGGGTCCCCGCTGGTAGAGACCGTGCTAGACAAGTGGCCCTGTGTCTGGAAGACCCAGCTTCCCAGGGGCCTCCAGTAACTGAGAGTATTATTATGTTTGCCCGGCTCATAGGAATGATGAATTGTTTTTTCAATAGAAACACAAAGACTTCAGTGACAGATGAAGATCTGTGGGAAGTGAAATTTTTGAGTTAAAGACATTAAAAGAAATTCAGCCCATTTATCTTCTGTTTCACAATAGCTTCAGTGGCTGCCTTTTTGGGGTTCATATACCATCTGGCTACCTTTTAGTTGGTTCATTCTTACTGAGAAAAATCAACCATTTCACCTAATCTCAAAGTACAAGAAGGAAATACCAAATTGATGAATGAAAGACACATTAAAGATTTGTGTCCTTCTAAAATAGCTGATTGTACAAGTAGGGGTTGGTTTGCTACAGTGTTTCTACCCATGATGTTTACTGTGACAGATATAATAAACACAATGGGTTGGCCGAAGGTAAGATTGGTCTACTAGAGAGGTAATAATAATGAATTAGAATTTAATTATGTGTCATAAAATCTTACAACAATATTTTCTCATTGACGCTAACCGTAGTTCAGTGGTCCCTGCGCTATCTGAGCTCACAAGGTTTGGGGAGACATCTAGTTATAAACCACAACAGAGTTATTCATTTTACATTTTCACCAGCAATTTCAGATTATTTCACTGGTTTCAGATCCTCACCCACACTTGATTTGCTCAATCTCTGTACATTTTAGATATTTTAAAGGTGTCTAGTGACATGGCATTGTGATTTTAGTTGTAATTCCCCTACTGAGTAAATATTTTAATTATGTTTTCAGGCACATATTTGCTATGCTTGATGAAGTATCATTTTAAATGTTTCATCCATTTAACTGGATTATATCTTTAAGTATGCTTTTTTTTTTAATTTAAAATATAATTGTACAAATTGATTCTAAAGAAATGAAAAGTTGCTACATATTCCTTTATCAAATATATGACTTGAACTTATTGTGTGGTTGATCTCTGGCTCAGCTGCTCCCTACAAACAAGAACTTTCCAACAACAGAAGATCCTAATTTTCATCAAGTTTGTTTTATTTGCTTTTTTTTTTTGTTTTGTTTTTTGTTTTTGGTGGGTCTTTTTGATGGTGATTGATTTGTTCTGGTTTGGTTTCTTTGGTAATTGTCACTGGTGTTTGCCAGCTCCAAAAATCACATACACACAGAAGTTCTCCTGAATTTTATCCCAGGAATTTTGTAATTTTGGTTTGGTATTTAGATCCGGGATTCTAAATCTACATGAGAGAGGTGGATGGAATTTTTATTGGTAGTGGTGGTCATTGGGATATCCATCCTCTCGCAACACCTTTGGTTAGAAAGGCTCTCTGCTCTCCACTGAATTGTCTCTGAATCTTTGTCAGACATAAATTTAGCATTTGTGTGTACTTTTTAAATTGTTTATTCTTTTCCATTGATTTATTTGTCTGTTGCAACAATTTCATTATTCTATCTGTGGGATAACACCTTTGAGATGGAAAGTAAGTCTGTTTTTTCTATTTTCTTTTTCCAAGTTGTTATGGCTATTGTAGATCTTTGCATTTATTTCAGTGCAAATTTTAGAAGCAACTGCTCAAGAGAGGAAACTTGGGATTTTGACTGAGACTGAGTAAAATCTATTGATCACTTTGGAGAAAAAGCAAGCCTTTTTCTTCATAAGCATATCTTTCCATGGATTTTCTGTTTCCTCAACAATATTCTTTATTTTGTGTACAAATTGTCCACATCTTTGGTAAGATTGTTCCCTAACTATGTCATATTTTGATAATATTATAAATATTTCCAACTTTTTATATCCATAGATACAAATACAAGTAATTCTTGTACATTGATCTGGTCTTCCATCCTTCTTAAATTATATTCTTAGCTCATCTAGGATAAAAGCTTATGTTAGTGATATTTTTGAAGAACAATTCTGATTTCATTCTTTTTTGTGTAATTCTCTTACTTCCCACTTAATTTGTTTTCATTCTCATCTTTATTAATTTCATTCTACTTACTTTGAGTTTCATTTACTGCTGTTGCCAGTGCTATGCCTTCCCTCTCCTACATTAGTTTCTTAAATTAGGAGCTGAGGCTATTGATTTGAGAAGTTTCTTTCTTTCAAGTATAGGAATATCATGCTATACATGTGTCTCTAGCACTTGAATCATACAATTTTGGATATGTTATTTTTAAATTTTCTTTCAGTTCAAAATAATTTATAATTTTTATCTTCTTTAGACCATAGACTACATTATTTAATCATATATTTTTCAAATATTTAGACAATGTTCACATAATCCTTCTCTTACAGATTTCTAATATAATTTGTGGGTGATCAGACCATATATTTTTTGTGACTTGGATCCTTTTGGATTTATCAAGACTTGATTTTTGTTTATACTGTGATCCATCTTTGCCAACTCTCCATATGCATTTCAAAATAATGTGTTCTCAAACCTTTAATTGATAGTATTCTTAGTCTTCTATGTAATGATTTTATGGTTATTTCAATCAAATATTGAAAGTGCTATGGAAATATCTGTAGCTGAGTATAATTCTGAATTTGTCAGTTTCTCTTTGCTATTCTGTTAGTGTTTGCTTCATGTCTTTTAAAGGTCTGTTATTAGACACACACACCATTTAGGAATATTGAGATCTGTTGGAGAATAGGTCATTTTTTCATTATAAAATTACCCCTTTTATTCATGAGAATATTCCTTGATCTCTTATATTAATGTAGCCAGTTTTACCTTTCTTTAGATCCTTACTATAGTGCTGCACATTTTTTCCATTATGTATGTTTCAAATGGTTTCCCTGTACGCAGCATATGGTGGGGTCATGTATTTTGCTGTTTTTGTTGCTGTTTGGGTTTGTTGTTGTTGTAGCCCCTCAAAAAATTTTGACCCTTTAGTGGTTGTGTTTGAATCTCTGAAGTTAATATGATTGTTGATATGATTAAGTTGAAAACCAGCACCTCAGTGTTTTCTGATTGCCCATCTATTCTGTGCTGGCTTTCTTTATACTGTTTTTCTCTTCTTTTAAAAATAATTGATTATCTTTTAGAGTTCTAGTTTAACTTCTTCATTGTGTTATTAGCACTTTTTAATGTTATTTTACTAGTTGTTTTAGATTTTATGTCTTTAACTTTTCATACCTTTCTCTGCAGTGAGTTTATACTACTCTGTATGTTGTGTAAGAACCTTAAAACAGCTTCCCTTTGAGTGATTTTTTTAAAATATCCTATGGGCTATAAGAACCTTACAGCTGTACAAATTCATTGTACTTTCCCACACCATGAATCTGTTACGTTTCATTTATAACATGTTGATAAGCAACAGAAAAAATGCTGTCATTTCTTTAAAAGGTTAATTATCTTTTGAAATGATTTGTAATAAAAATCCCTCAAGTTCGTCCACATAGTCATCATCACTGGTGTTCTTTGTTCCTTTTTTTAAAAAATAAAAGAATGAAAACATATTAACAAACACACATACATTTATAAAATAACACAAAAACAATACAAACAATACTGAATTTCAGACAAGGTGATAGGAAATTAACAATGGTTGTTCTGTTACATCTTGATATCCTCAAAGTGGTTACTCAGGAAAACAAATATAGACATGTAAGATTTATCAAACAATTAAATGTTAACTGTTCCTTTCAAAAATGCGATAGAAGTCAGTAGTACAACTATGTCAGTTATCCTGTATACACATGTATACGTAATTTTCCCCTTCTTTCTTTTCTCTTTTCCCTCATCCCAGTTGTTCTTTACTTTTGAGCATTTTCCTTTCGTTTCACAATGTCTGTCATACCTCCTAATTTTTATTCACTCTTTCAGGTTCTTACACTAGTGAGATAATACACTGTTTACACTTGCGGGTCTGATTTATTTCACTTATGGGTATGGCTTCCAGTTGTGACCATTTACCTATAAAAGCCTCTAGTCTATATTTCTTCATAGCTGAAAATTTTTCCATTATATAAAAATACCACAACTTTTTTATCCACTCGGTGGATGGACATTTGGGTTGCTTCAAAGATTTAGCTATTAAAAATTGTGCAGCTATAAACATGGGTGCGCATATATCGCTGTGATATGATGTTTTCAGTTCTTCTGGGTAAATACCCAGAAGGGGAGTAGCTGGGTTGAATGCGACATCTAGTCCTAGTTTGCTGAGGAATTTCCAAACTGATTTCCACAGTAGTTTCACCAGTCTGCATTCCCATTGATTAAAGATCAATAAATTTATATCTTTATCAAGTTTGGAAGTGGAGAAGAGTTCTGATTTTCCACAGCCTCACCAGCATTTGTTATTGGTTGATTTCCTGATGATGGCCATTCTTACTGGGGTGAGATGAAATCTTAATGTTGTTTTAATTTGCATTTCTTAAATGACTAATGATGTTGAACATTTTGTCGTGTATTTATTTGACATTTGCATTTCCTTATCTGAGAAGTGTGTATTCATCTCAGCTGCCCATTTTTGGATTGGGTCTTTAAATTTGTGGGGGCTGATGTTTTTTAATTCTTTATATGCTCTAGATAGAAGACCTTTCTCCTAGGGAATCTCTTCAGATCGTATAAATATTTTTGCCATTTCATTCCTTTTTGTGGGTTCAGGTTTCTTCCTGATATGTTCCTTCTGCACACTATTTCTTATGGTATATGTTTGCTGGTACTAATTCTTTCAGCCTTTGTATGTTTGAAGAGCTCTTTATTTGACCTTAAATCTACAGATAGTTTCATTGGACTAAGAATTCTAGGTTGACAAATATTTGTTTCATTTTATTTTACTTTGAAATGGCTTGTGCATTGTCTTTTACCTTGAAGTGTTTTATTAAAAGATCTAGTGTTATCCTGATGCCGTTACTCTGTAAATGTGTGCTTTGACTGCTCTTTAAGAGCATCGCTGGTTTTATTATGACCTGCCTCATTACAGTTTTCTGGTTTTTTGTTGTTATTACTTGAATTTCATTAGATTTTTTAGATCAATAAATTTATATCTTTATCAAGTTTGGAAATTCATTATTTCTCCAGTATTTTTTCTATCTGCCATCTATTTTGGAATTCAGTTTACATGTGTTTTTATTGCATAAAGTTGACCAGTGGTTTCTTGATATCTGTTCATTTTTCTTGGTACTGACACAAATATTTCTAAAGTTTCCAAGATGCCTTTGCTTTCCTTGGCTCTGTGTAGTTTCCTCACGCAAAGATGCTGATCATCACTTCACTAAGTTCTGCAGGGTACCTGCTGCAGATCTTGGTGATTTCTGCTTTTGCCACTTTCCTCTCTGATAGTCTGAATTCCTGTGGTTGGTGTCCATATGCTCCCAGGTGTGTTTCCTCGCTTAGGGCAGTTGCCAGGCTCTGTCTCTTCCTGGGGCTGCACACTGGCCATTTCCCTAGGCCGAAGATGGAGCAATAGGAAGAGGACCACATTTGATTCTTTTATCGCAAGTGTCAAACCTTTTGTCCTAACTAGTAGTTTCAGCATTTTGTATAGTTTTATCCCCTATAATACCATTCATTGTAGTAAAAAAAAAAAGTCCTAATATGACAAATTTAGTGTAGATTAATTAGTGTAGATTGTCAATAAGCTGAAGAATATATATACACATCTGTGTCATTTCCTCAGAGGTGCATGAAAATGGGTGAAATATTTGAATGCAGTGGTTTACATTTGAATTTTTGGCCCTGATTTTCTACCTTGTGTTCATGTACTTTCCTTCATAACTTTGCTTTTCTTCACATTAAAGGGTGGTTGTTTTTCCAGACTCCTTGCCTTGGCCTCAGTTTTAGCAAATGGAATATCTATCTGCCTGTTCTGAGCCTGTCTGAAGAGATCTAGTTTGTTTGTTTTCTTGTACCTCTCAGTACCAGAAGAACCCTCCTAGCATTTATTAGAACAAAATGAGCCCCAGATTGCAGTGAGGAACCAACCCCAACTAGATCCCCAGATTGAAACAGAGTTGACTCACTTCGCCTAAGCTAGATCAGAGAACCCCAGCAAACCCTCAGAATAAAAGCTCAATATAACAAAACGCATGTATGTTATACCTGATCATAATAGTAAGACATAACTGAAGCATGCAAAAAGCTCACAAGTGAGGTCATTATATAAAAGTAACAAGACATGTAATCTAAACCTGGTCAAACTAGAAGTTTTCATTGCTAGGATGATCTAGCAATCATTAAAATTAAAAAGGGCCTACAGAGACCTAAGTCATTTGAATCTGGGCTTTACTCTGCATGCATGCATTTGGGGCATCTGTTTCTCTTTGTATAAAGAACTAATTTCTTTTAATTAGGCCCTTTCTTATGACCCTCATTACTTCCTTCAAGGCCTGGTTGCCAGAAACATTCAGAACAAGAATTAGACTTTCACTTTACGCATTTCTGGAGCACAATTCAAGCTGTAACACCTCATCTTTTTTCCTGACATTCAGATATCACGTGGATGACACCATGATACTTTACATTTTCCAAGTAGATACCTGAAACTTAAGATATATGGTGTCATGCAAAAGACAAAACACTATACCATTATTCTAAGTATTCCACAGGATAGGGTAACTGACCTCTTGTGGAGTTACACACATGTCATTTTATTCATACAATACTGTTTAACTTTTTCCAATAATTGCCTCCAACTGTGTTCTAATGACATTCCCCCCTTCCTTTTTTCTCACTAAGTGGCATCTTTGACTCTTTTTTTGGGCAAATGCTGTAACTTTTCAGCTTCTTTGGTTATTAGTTTATTCAGTTACTTATTAGTTTTAAAATGTCAGTCTCAGATTTTGCTCACATTTTTTCCACAGTTACCATCTGTGATGACAGCTCTTGTAGCTTTGAGAACATTAGGTTGTGGGTGGGTTTCCAGATACCTCTTCTCTCACCCTCCTCTAGATACCAGCTCCGTCTGTGATGAGACAAGGGTGGGCGAATGTCTTATCCGTCCCATAGATACTGCAGTTCTCTTCTTGCTGGTACTGATGCTTCTCAGGCTGACACTGACTTCAAGTGACTCTCTTTGGCTGGCCGCCCATTGCCTATATTCTGTGCAGTGCTTGTGCTTATGCAAGAGCTGGCTTATTTCGTGGGTCACTTTTGTGGCAGGTCATATTAGCTCAACATACTTCATCTCTCTACTCCTTATTCACCCCTCCCCAAAAAAGAAAACCTGCTGGTAGGGTACCTTTGCCATGTGCTTTCTGCCTGAGTGAAGAAAGGAATAAGGAAGGGGCCAGGGTTCCCACTATCCCTTCGAAGCACACCCCTCCTCCAGAGGACCTGGCATCCTTCCTTCAGGCCCTGCCTCCTCAAGATCGCCTCACAGGCTGGCAGCCACGCCTGCAGCTTGTCACCTTTTGGGAACAGTCCAGATCCACCCTGCAGCAGACATTTAGACAACACCAGGGACATGAGAAGTTCTTTTACCAGATCTCACCTCACATCACCCCAAGGACATTATGGCTCATTGCTGCTTATTGCCTAGCTGACCGGGAGGCACTGAAACTGGGGAGCCCTGATAAGTCATTGCTTGAGTTAGCAAGCCCCACTTATTACAGCTTGTGAACAGTAAGTGCAGATTTCTAGAAATGATTAAACAAATTCGCCCTTCTTGAAATTGCTAGGCTTGGAGGAAGTTCCCATTTGACCCTTAGGTATAGTAAATTTTACAGCATGATATGCATTATAGTGTGTAGCTAATTTTATTTTACTAGTTATCACTTATACTCTTTACTGTTGTGAGATTAAATTATTTGAAGTATTTTATCAAGTGTACTTTTCACAGCTTTAAATCTCTAACTTATATATGGGGTTTAATTGTGTGAACTGTTTTAATTACACTGTAATTTATTTTGACTTTACCTCTATTTTTCGAACTTGAAATTTTCACATGGAATTTCACCTAACCAGAACCATTTTTAAATTTCAAGTGCTTAACTTGTACATTACCCATGTTTACCTTTGTAATTTGCCTTCTACAATTTGCTTTTCATGTTCTGTTATTAGTTAAATATACATATCTTTACCTGATGACAACTTAAATGTAATATAAGCTAATGAAACTAAAACTTATTATCAGGGAAAATACATTGCTTATTTTTATATTATGTAAACCTTAGAAATAAAATCTTAGATTTTTCCCCATTCTACAGTGTTTCCTTTAAAATTATTTTCTGTTTATGTCTGTGTAGATAAAAATCTTCAAATAAGGAAATACCTCATTTTCTCAACGGAAGAGTTATAAAATTCAATTATGCATAAAGACAAATACCATCCTGAGTAAAGAATCATCTATAAGATTAGCAGAAAGAACCTTTTGTAACATTTGTACTTCATAACCTGAAATTGATTTTTTATGTATTTTAATGGAGGCAGTATTTTGCATTTGAGTACATTATATTGGAGAGTAAAATGGCAAAGCTTGTCACCCTCAGACATCACAGTTTCTGTCTCTGCCTCCCCCGCCCCTTTTCTCTTTCAGTTAGAAGAATTCTCTTGTGAAAATATCTGGTGGTCAGTTCAGTTCATTCTTTTGCAACAGTAATTTGCATATCAAAGCCCAGATGCAAATAAACACATCCTGTGGTCCCATCTGCTCTTCCTGCTCTATTGAGACCTAATATAGAAATAAGGCAGTAGATTGGAGATGGCAGCTTATTTTTTGAAACATGTATCAGTTTCTTTCAAATGCAAAACTACACAAGTATTTTCCATATGTTTATATTTTCACTTATTTGAAACCATTCATGTCAAAATATTGTTCCAACTATAGGTCATTATTGTAGCTTGTTATTCTTGCACACAAAAAGGTTGTTATTTTATGCCTGTCAACTCTAAGTCTTATGAATAAATTAATTTTAAAATTTAGAATTAGCACATATATCCTGGCATATTTTATATCTATTCTGAATTTCTAAAAAATAAACACTTTTCACTCTCAAACTTGAGGAGATTGAACAATGAATGAAATGAACACAAGAATGTTTGCAGTTTACTTTTTTTCTGTGAGTGGCTAAAATTTAGAATCAAAATACAGAAGAATATAGTCCAAAATCAAAAAGCATGTCTGCAGAGTTCCTGAAAGTCACATCTTCTTGAACCAAGATACCACATTAAATAAGACACAGCCTCTGCCCATGAAGAATTCACACTTGCAGAGCTGCTTCCTCATTGGTCCCTGGTTGTTTTTTCTTCCCATTTTAGTGTTTAGATGTTTTTAAATAACCCTTCCTTCTGATTTATTTTCAAGTACTAAAAACTAAAGCAAGACCATACCACTATTCAGTGACAGGCATTTTGGCTTTTTAAATCAACTGCAGAATGATATTTGTACAATTATAAGTTCATGCAAGGAGTTATTTATTATTTCTTTGGATATCCTGTTCCCCTTAAGTGTAACTTAAAGAGAGACAGGGTCCTTTATTGATGAGGTATGCAGACTATGAGCGCAAATGGAGTGTTTTCAAAGCTGTATTCTGCCATGCCCAGAACAAGCAGTTCAACCACCACTATAACAAAGGACAGAGAGCAGGACCCATGCCAGGACACTTGTTGGGATTAAGTGAGGTAACATATATTTTATAGCATAACCTTTGATCTTATAAAGCATTCAATATCGTTATGCGTCATATTTTTAAATAAAATAATTTAGCATCTTACTAGGGAGGAGAAAGAGGAAGGGGAGAAAGAACAAGGGATTGTGGTAGGATTAATGAGAGATGATAAAAAGAATAGTTCTTGCATTTGAAACTGAACGGTGCTCATGTTACCTGAAGAATATGGTTTTAGTAGAATTCTAGCTATTTTTAGTCTGTTAAGAATTGGCATGAATACACATTAACAATATGATGAATGCTTTCCCTGAAAATAAGTGAATCCAGTTGTTTGTTTAATGAACCAAAATCCAGCCTTCTCGTATTTAGTAATGGTCTTCATTGCTCAGCAGACTGTGAGGACAGAGCTTCTGTCTCAGAGGCATCCCACCATCAAAGAAAAGTCTACTTTTGTGGCTGTAATTACCATGTGGTTGGAGTAGAATATCTTGCTGATGACCCATTTCCAAATTAGTTCTTAATCGAGGGTCGTTTGCAATCAGGTGCACACTTGTTTCAGAGTTAGTTCAGGATACTTTATCATTCTCCCCAAATTGAAACTGAGTGTCTAAAATTCCCATTAAAACTGACAGTGGCCTAAATGTCTGGGTTTTTTTTCCCTAACATTTAAATATGTATAACCTCACTGCAGAATTCTGATGTTCGGTTTCATAGTTCAAAAGTATTATTTATGAAAAGAGAGGGTATGGAAGTTGGAAATAACAATGATTGATTGATCCATCAAGCAGAGTGAAGGAGCTGTCTTTTTTTCTTTTTTTTGGAGAGGAGAAACCTGTGGACTGATTTGAGGCAGTTTAGTTACTAGCTCTTCAGAAGGTAGTGATATGGTGCAGCTTTTTGTTCCCTGGGTGAATTTGTCCCATTTATGTATTCACATTAAACAACAGTTCCCTCATTTTTAAACGAAAGTAATACTTCTGCCTTTGAGTACTGGGAGTACTAAATAAGCTAATACAGATCAAGTAGTAACTGTAGTTTCTGCTAATAATCAGAGCTCAGTAAAAGCATTTTTCTTTCTTTTGTCTTCTGTGATAGGTGGATGTGATCATCATGAATATCAAAATAGGAAAATGTACTTATTTAAATTCAGGGAGATTCTGTGGGCTACAAGGGTTAGCTCTGAAGTATCCTTTCTTGCAGTTTATGAAAGTCATTTGATTTTAGTATGCTGATCAATATTCTATCAACTAAAAATCAATATGAACTAGAGTTTCTTATATGTTAACAAAACTAATAAATTCTTGAACTGATAAGACATTTCCCTTAACTGTAAGCACTTGCCTGGAATGTATATGCCTTTGTTTTTTCTTTTATTAGGTATATTAGATGTAAACATTTATATGCGGTATTACAATTTTATAAGTAAAAAGAAACATGAAAGATAGAACATTGATTTCGTTCCATATTGCAATAGCATTTACATGAGACTTCATGAAAAATAAAAATACTTTTAATATGTGGTTCATTCTACTTCAATTTTGACTGAATGTAAACAGAAAAAAAGTTTTACCTTCACATAATGGAGTATTGAATTTACATAATGGAGTAATTGAATAAATTGTGTTTTCTAAATTCCACAGTTTTATAGGTTGTTAGAATTTAGTTGCTAGAATTGTAAAAAGCAATGTCTTGTTATGAAAACTTAAGTTCTTTGTGATGTAGTTATTATTTGTTTTTTAAAAGACAGTTTTAAAATTGGCTGCAAAGTAAGTGAAAAATGACCTAAAATAGTTTATGTAAGAGGAATACAGAAACTAAATTCTGAGAAATCATTATGCTGAATGAAGCTGGTAAAGAATATGCAATGAAGTTTAAAGGGATACCTACTGCTTGATATGTGAATTTTTAAAAATATAAGCTACTCTAATATAAATCAGACTGTTGTGTGTGATGTTACTAGGCATGATTTCCAAGGAGATAGAGAGACTCATGTGGATAATGGTGATACTTTATAGTTCCATTGTGCTCATTTCATCAAAGCCTATCATGTTGTTTGCTTATCAAATTGGCCGCAGTTTATTTTACTTGACTCATGTCTCATTAAAGTTAATTTAAAGAAAAGAATAATAATGAGAAGTCACCTCACTAGTTTTGATGTAAATAAATACAAGAAAATATGGAAGAACGATCTTTCAAAGGAATGGGAAAAAAACAGCCTAACATGCTATCATTGAAGCTATTGAATGCGATAGTATTCATTGGTTAGAGTTTTGAATAAGAAATTTTGTACTGCTTCTACAGGGTCATCAAAACCCCTCCTACCCTTTGACCCATCTCTGCTGATTCAGTGAAATAACCCAAAAGAGCATAAAATGATTAACAAAAGATTTTTATTTCAGAGTAGATTATTTAGCACTTTTGAACCTTAGTACGAACTTCCAAGTGTAGAATAATTATTACATTTCTGATGAAGTGGCAGGAGTTCACCCTGAGTGATTATTATTGCCACATTCACCTTGTGCTAAGTTACTGAAACATATCTGAGTGGTTGTGGATCAACGCACCCTTCACATCAATTACCATGAGTTCGCAGTCAGCCTCTTCTCTGCCCTGTGCCATTCAGGGGTGTGAGACTTGCCATTTCCTCTCTGAGCAAGGTCATCTTTGGGAAGGATAGAGCTCTTTGTACCAAGACGCCAACTTTGGTGCCCTAAGTAACCCCTTATTTGAGTAACCCACAATTAGAGCCATGGAGCAGACGTTCTATCCCCACTAATTTTGTAACCTCGAGTCTTCTAACGTTTGTCCCCACCCCCACCCCACCCCACTTCCACTCTTCTTTACTGTGAACTCCCCAAAATCTCCACTCGTGTTCTGGAACATGTAGCACAATCTTTTCTCCAATTAATATATGTCTTTGTTTGGCTACTTTTAGAAGGCAAGTTAGAGATATATGTGATGCCTGATTATTATTTTTTAAGTTACCCTGATAATTTTGATTTAATGAAGAAATAAGTGGATGGAATAAACTAGAAAAATATTCCAAGATAAAAGATTACATTTATGCTAAAATTTACAAAATAGAAGCAGAATACAAAATGTTAGGTGTAACCATGTAAGAATCATGTATTGCTTTTATGATTAAAGGATTATGGAAATTGTGTCATTTTTTAAAGCAATGTCTTTGTGTGTGTGTGTGTGCAATTAAAAAAAGTACATATACATTATTTAATATAAAAAGGTATGAGTCTCAGTACACAGAAATTATGAATATATGAAAAGATGAAATCACTAATTATGCTGATTTGTAATTACACATTGTGTACAAATACAGTCATCGTACTCTACCCTATATGTATATATAGTATTGTCAGTTAAAACGTTTTAAATAGACAGTGTCATTTCAGATACACACACACACATAGATACATGCACAAACGCACACACACACACACAAACAAAAAACACATCCTAAAATGGGAGACCAAAAAACCCAGGTTCATTACTATAGAAATAGCATTCGGATTCTGTAAGACCATACATTAGAAGTGAATCCCAACTAAAAGCTGCGTAGTTTCTTGAATGCGGAAGAACAGTCTCTTATGTCTGGTCATCCCAAGTAATTTTTTGATACAAAAAGATATATCTTTTTATTATGGTTTTATAAATTGTATTTTCTAAGAAATGTTCTGAACTAATAAAATATATACTTTGGATTTCAAAGGATTTAATCTGTTTAACCCATTTTTAAACTAGTATAGATCACAGTCTGTCCCTTATATCAGCTAGTAATAAGATTATATTGTAAATGCATAGTCTAATTTCCCTACTGTGGCATTTTAGGAACAAAATAGTTTGGTAAGTTTTAATTTGAGCTACATTATCTTCTCATTGGCATAATCAAATGGCTTCATTTGATAAAAATTGAAATACAGTCCATTTCTGAATTACAGTTTCATGTTTTCAAAGGAACTATGATCTAAATGGTGAGTTTTGTACTTACTGACCTCCAGTGAGATGCTGATGGCACAGATCTCAGCAAACTACACTGTTCCTATTCCCTGGGGAGAATGTTACAAGTTTTGTGATTGCCGGTGCTTTGTCTGGGCATTATCACAACCTCAGTATTTAAATGTTTTAAGTTACTTATTGTCCCTTAGGTATCACTTAGTGGAGTATGAGCAGTTGATTCATCCAGTTTTCCCAAAAAGGAAAGTTTGGTTGCTGTCAGAATCCCTCTCCATTTCTACATTATCAAATGTGTTCCTTTAAACACACTGCCCCTTACTTGAAGTCACTTCAAGCAATAAATGGTTATTTAAATCATTTAGAATTCTGTTATAACAAAGTAGGTGGCTACCTGTCTGTATTTTTCACTTTTCTTTTAACTGATTATTTAAAACTGCTCATATTTAGCTATCAATTTTGCTAGACTACCTAAACCAATAACATAAGCACTCTCCTAAAACTAATGTGCACACTCACCTCGTGTACTGATTTCATGTTTCCAGCTGAACTGCTCGTGGAGCTACAATGTGTAAAACAGACAGAGAGATCCTCCTGAGCACCCTTCTAGAAGAAGTTCCTCGGATCACAGTTTGATAACTTCCTTTACCATTCTACCATTTCAGTGATAAATACTCATTTAAAATAGAATTGTACACATATTTCTATATGCAATTACATTTTTAAAAATAATTCTAGATTTTAAAGAACAGTTTAAAAGTAAATATAAATCACATTTTATTGCATTGAATTTTTTTTTCAATCTTTAGATTTTTCTGCAAACTTCTTTTCAGGCATATATGTTCCTATTTCCTGGGGAGAAGTTTTATTAGAAACAAATTAAACAATTGTTTAGCATAGTTCTTATTGGTCAGAAGTTCCCGTTATTCCCCAAAGGACACAAAGTTCCCAACAGTTTTCAGCTGTTTTGGTTTCTGTCTCTTGGGTAACTTTTCTTTCTACTTTCCCTCCTTGTCTCTTTTCTTGTGCCATAGCATGCACCTCACCCTTTTCAACAACTCCAGTCCCCCAGCAAGGTACTTTAAAGATAAAAAGTCCTCATTAGTACAGAATGCACATAGGAGACATAATCTCTGATGGTTCATACCTTTTATAGACACTAGAATGGCTAACGTGATGCTCCTTAAGTGTATCTTTTCTTCTTAATATCCTGCTTAGTATATTTTAAAAGTGACATGTCCCTTCCAGTACTGTATTACTCATTCTTTGATTCTCTGGTGTAGAATATTTAATTCACATTTGCATATCTTATAACAGCTCTTGTGGTTCTATTTTTAAAAAGAATGGGTTAAGTTAAAGGAATGGATTGTTCCTTAATGATAACCTTCTCTGTCATTCTATTGAAATTGAAATATTTGACATAAAAATGGCAGTATTTTTATTTCATATTCAAAAATAAATGTTTGGGGGCTGGGGATTTAGCTCAGCGGCAAAGCGCCTGCCTGGCAAGCGCAAGGTCGTGAGTTCGGTTTCCGGTACTGGAGAAAAAACAAAAAAAAAAAAAAAAAAAAATGTTTGTATTACTAATCCATCTTTAAAGATGGATAGTTCTTCATTTGTTGGCAGATACTTTTAGAGTTACATGGATTTTTTTAGTTATATAATGAAGTATCTTGAATTTGTCCTTTTATTTAATCTGATTTCTTTTTAATTAGGGTATTGTGGACTAAGTATATTTCTGCCAAATTTGTTTATTTTTTATTATAAAGACTAAAAACAGTGGTTAAAATTTTAAAATAGGATTGTAGGACAGGAACAGTGGTTAGTACATTGTGTATTGTTATCTTGCAAGCATAATCATCTTATAAGATAGAGGCGTGAAAAACTGATCAGACAATATGGGCATAAACCTTCCCTTTCAATGAACTAACAGCAGTTAGTAACATAGCTATCTTAACCATGATGAAATCTTACTCTCAATGTGGTACTATTTACAGGTAGAGCTTTTAAGATGTCATTAAGGTCGCAAAGGCAAAAGATTCATAAATGTGATTAGTATTATAAAAGAACTTCAGAAAGTTTCTTTGTCCTTTCTGCTGATAAGAGCACAGGGGAGACAGATATCTATTCATTTGAAAATA
>NW_004955407.1:1126195-1128094 GCF_000276665.1 Chinchilla lanigera | reverse complement strand
AAGACACCAGATCAGAAATAATGTCTCAGGTATAAAAAGAAATGACAACAATAATGAAAGAAGTGTTCAGCATATTCAAGGAGGACATGGATAAGGAAATAGAAGAGCATAGATAACTCATGGAAAAAACAATGTCAGATTAATAGGTATCAATGAAACAGCAGGTGTCAACACAAATGATATAAAAAGACTGCAGAAATAATAGAAAATTTCTCAGGCATGGATGAAGAATCAGGCATACAGATAAATGAAGCATATTTAAATCCAGTTAATGATAACCTAAATAAATCTACACCCAGACATACAGTGACCAAGATCCCAGAAACTCAACAAAAGCTCAGAATATTAAAAGCTGTTAGAGAAAAGAAACATCACCTATAAAGGAAACTCCATCAGAATCATGGCAGACTTCTCAACACAAACCATCAAGGCAAGAAGAGCTTGGAGTAAAGTATTTCAGGTACTGAACGAAAACAACTTTCAACAAAACTATCCAACAAAACTGTTTAATGGAGAAATAAAATATTTTCATGATAAAGAACAACTGATGAAATTCATGAGCACCAAATAAATCCTACAAAAAGAGCTAAAAGATACTCTAAAAAGAGATAAAACATACCAGAACTTCAAAAACAATGACAAAAAGGAACCACCAAGCAGAGCAAGCAATTAAATAGAGGGAAAAATGAGGATCCAACAGCAGGAAAATATGACAAAGATAAACCAGTACATATTAGTTATAACCATCAATGTAAACGGTCTCAATGCACAAACCAAAAGAAGCAGACTAGCATAGTGGATCAGGAAACAAAACCCAACTGTATGCTGTATGCAAGAAACACACTAAAATGGAACACACTAAAATGGAAGTTCGCAGACTGAAAGTTAGGGATGGAAAACAATACTCCATGTGAAAGGAATCCAGAAAAAACTGGCTGTATCTATTCTATTTGCAGACAATGTGAACTTCAAACCAAAAACAATCAAAAGAGATAAAGGAGGTCACTACATACTTGTGAGGGAAAGCTGCTAGAGGAAAAGATAACAATCATAAACATCTATGCATCAAATATGGGCTCACCTACCTATACAAGACAAATTCTAACAGACATGAAAAATGAAATAAGTAGCAACACAGTCATAACAGGGGACTTTAACACACCATTGTCACAGAGACATAGATCAACTAGACAAAAAATTGGGAAAGAAATAACAAACTTGTGAACATATGGAATTAGTAGACCTTTACAGAGTGTTTCACCCAGCAGCATCAGAACACACGTTCTTCTCAGCTGCACATGAGACGTTGTCTAAAATAGACCATATACTAGTGCATAGAACATGTTTAAGTAAATGCAGAGGAATTGAAATTATCCCATCTATATTATCAGATGATACTGCAATGAAATTGGACATTAATCACAAAAGGAAACACAAAAACTCCATAAACAGTTGGAAAATAAATAACATCCTCCTGAAAAACCAGTGGGTCATGGATGAAATCAAGTAGAGATTAAACTATTTACAGTCAAATGAAGATGTACATACAACCTACAGAAACCTGTGGGATGAAATGAAAGCACTCCTCACAGTGAAATTTATGGTGGTGAACTCCCACCTTAGGAAAACAGGACAAGAACAGATAATCTTATCCTGCACCTCAAGTTCCTAGGAAAAGAAGAGCAAGTCAAATCCAGAGCCCAAAGAAGGCAGAAAATTATAAAGCTCAGAACAGAAATTAACACAAAGGAGATTAAGAAAACAATACAAAGAATTAATGAACCAATGAGTTCATTCTTTGAAATAATGAATAAAATTGATAAACCCCTAGCCAACTTTATCAAAAACAGGAAAGACAACTGAAATACAGGCAATAAGGAATGAAAGGGGTGAAATCAG
>NW_004955407.1:1116086-1124183 GCF_000276665.1 Chinchilla lanigera | reverse complement strand
TAATGAAGAGACACTAATGGTGAATAAATACATGAAAAAATGTTCAACATCATTAGTCATTTGAAAAATGAAAATTAAAACAACATTGAGATTCCACCTCATCCCAGAAGGAATGGCTACCATTAAGAAATCAATCAACAACAAATGCTGGAGAGGCCGTGGGAAGAAAGGAACCCTACTCCATTGCTGGTGGGAGTGTAGATCAGTGAAACCACTGTGGAAATCAATTTGGAGATTCCTCAGAGAAGGAGGATTGGAAGTCCCACTTAACCCAGCTATTCCCCGTCTGGGTATTTTCTGAGAAGAATTAAAGACATCATACCACAGCGATATATATGCACCCATGTTTATAGTAGCAGAATTTGTTATAGCTAAATCTTGGAAACAACCCAGATGCCCATCCACTGAGGAATGGATAAAAACGATGTGGTATTTTTATACAATAAAGTATTACTTAGCTATTTAAAAAGATAATCTCGAGGCTTTTGTAGGTAAATGGATGCAACTAGAGACCATACTCATAACTGAAATAAATTAAACCCAGAAGGGTAAACATCATATTGTCTCCTTGGTGTGCACATCTAAAGAAATCACCAATAAAGTAAAAAGAAAACCCATGCATGGGAAAAAATTTTAGCCAACTGCCCCTCAGATAAAGGACTTCTATCAAGGACATATAAAGAATTAAAAAAAAATCAGGCCCCCCAAATTCAAAGACCTAATCCAAAAATGGGCCTCTGAGATGAATACACACTTCTGTAATGAAGAGATACTAATGGCGAATAAATACATGAAAAAATGTTCAGCGTCATTAGTCATTTGAGAAATGCCAATTAAAACAACACTGAGATTCCATCTCACCCCAGAAAAAATGGCTACCATCAAGAAATCAACCAATATCAAATGCTGGAGAGGCTGTGGGGAGAAGGAAACCCTACTCCACTGGTGGTGGGAGTGTAGTTTGGTGAAACCACTGTGGAAATCAATTTGGAGATTCCTCACAAAACTAGGATTGGAAGTCCCACTGAAACCAGCTATCCCCCTTCTGGGTATTTTCCCAGAAGAATTAAAGACATCATACCACAGTGATATATGTGCACCCATGTTTATAGCAGCACAATATGTTATAGCTCAGTCTTGGAAATAACCCAAATGCCCATCCACTGAGGAATGGATGAAAAAGAGGTAGTATTTTTATACAATATAATATTACTCAACCATAAAAAAAACTAAACTCGAGGCTCTTTTAGGTAAATTGATGCAACTAGGGAGCATACTCATAAGTGAAATAAATCAAACCCACATGTTTAAATATCATATCGTCTCCTTTGTGTAGGAATCTGAAAAACTAAGTAAAACTCAAAACGTACAATTGATGATAGGAAAGGAAAAGATGTTGCTCAAAGGAAGGAACAGTGGGATGAGGGAAAGTAGAAAAAAGAAGGAACACAAAATATAAATATATATGAATAACTGTGATAACTGTATTGCTGATGTCTGATGGCGTATTAAAATGAACAGTTAATGCTTACAATTGTTTATGTTCTGATCGATTTTGCTTGCTTATGTCTGGTAATCTGAGAAACTGATTTGAAGGTAACAATATGCAATGAAATTACAATGGTGAAGTCCTACTATCTTGTCTAGTGTAGCTCTGTATTATCTCTACTGTTTTATCGAAGAATTATTTCTTATTCTCTTTAATGGTTTGAGCAATCTTCCATTCTTACATCTGGTAATCTGAGCAATGTAGTTGAGGATAGCAATAGGTAATGTAACAACCACTGTTGATTCATATTATTTTGTCTTGAAACCCTGTATCACTTTAGATGTTCTTGCTTTGATTTGTTTATGTTTGTGATACTGGTATGCTGCTATTCTATTTTTCTTTTTTGTTTCTCATTTACTACTTTTAAAATAAAATAAAATAAAAATAAAATATGAATTACATCAGTTTTTAAAATATATTTATGTATTTTTTTATGTGCTCTAACACATAATTTGACCTGGATAACTTATAAAAACCCCAGAGATTTAGTTTTGTGTACTACTGGAAGCTGGGAACTCCCAAATCAAGATGCCTGTGTGCCAAGTCATCTGATGGACTCTGCATCCTCCAAAGAAGAGAAGCCCTATTTCCTCACATGGTGGAAGGCAGTGGGGTGAGCAAACCTTTGAAGGCTATGTGAAACCTTCATCTGGCCTTGCATTCACCACTTTCATATCAATGGGAAAAAATACTCAATGTCTGAAATTTAAAGGAGGAGAGGTTTATTTTGGTTCATGGTTTCAAAACATTCAGTCCATGAATGGCTAGGTCCAATGCAGAAAATGATATAGTAGAATGTAATAGAAAATGCTCCCCCCCACTGCCCCATTCGGTATACTTCAGTTTCTTAGTTGCCCAGGTAATGGTTCCTGTTGCTTCTGTCTCTTAGAAATGGCTTGTGAGTGAGGCATAGCTGGTCACTGTGATGCACATTATATAAACCAGTCCCCAGTTGACAAGCCAGTCTGCCTCTGTACTTTCTGCTTGCTTATCCTATTTAAGTCCTAGACCACCAGAGATCTGGGCATGATATTTTGCAAATGATCCCAGTCAGTGCCTGTCGACATAAATAGATCGCTTCCAAACCCTAGGTGTTGTTTTGGTGTTTCTGCTTGCCACTGCTGAACTTGTACAAGAATGCATCCTTCTAGATCACATTTCCTGGCACATCTCTTCTATCAGGGCCCTACTCCTAACAACACGTTTAGCTATGAATACATCAGCATATTAATCCACTGGTGAGCATAGCACCCCCATTATGCAGTCACCTTCGAAAAGCTCACCTCTGAATACAGGAGCTATTTTAGATGTAAAACATATGAGCTCTTGATCTCATTTACCAGAGGCCAACCCTCATAGTCTGGTCATTTCTGAATACTATCAAATTTGCAATACCTTAATTTGTAAGAAAATATATTCAAGCCATAGTACTTTCAGAGATACTGAAGTATTTTTCTTTCTCCCATAAAACCTTTAGCCTGTAAATATAATCAAATGTATCATGTATAGACTGAGATACAGTAGTTCATTTTACCAGTGACAGTAATTAATAATAAAGAGTCTAATACCAGGCAGGGCTGGTGTCACATCTAACTTTGCCACTTGCTGGCTTATGTTTTTGAGCAAGACAAAAGTTCCATGTCCACTTTTTAAAAGTCTATTTAATAGGAATAATAGTAATGTTTATCCTATCAGCTTATAGAGAAAATTAACTGGAAATGCTTTCAAATTTTTCAGCGTAACTGCAGACATATAGTAAGCACTAAATAGTTGATAGTACTATATCCATTATAAGTATGGTGATTTTCTTCAAGTTGAATACAGCTAATTCATTACTAGTAACTAAATCATGTGTGTTTTTGCATTTTAATCTTTCTGTGATTTTCTTACCTAGCTTTCAAGAACTAAAGGCAAGTAAGTCAGTTGCTTCTGTCTTTCAATTTGGACATTTTTTCACTTTTATTTGATTCCCTTTATAAACAGAAAGCAGGAATAAATTGAGAAAAAGACGGTTTTCGATTGACAGTCCTGGCTTCCATTCTACACAGTATCCTTTACTGAAGTTTTCTTTGAAGAATTCAGTTTGTATTTTGCATTTATCATTTAGTTTAATTTAAATAGAAACAATAATCTTGTTAGGTGCTTATCATAATCATTAGGTTGCAGGACTGGGTGTCTGTAATAGATGGCCCAGGAATCTTTGCCATCTCCCTATGCTGACCAAGTGACCCACCCCTTTATGCTGACTGTGAGCTGCCGATGCCTACTGGCTGGCCCTTTCTCCAAGAATTGCTCTTGAGTGGGAACTGTCAAGGAAATCATGTCCCCTGCCACACCCAGAGAAGCCAGCTACCATTGGTGGATTGACAGGAGTTTCAAGTGGCTACACCTACTCTTTTAAAGTCAAAAACTAACCAAACAAAACATCCGTGGTAGAGTTTATGTTCAAATATTCCTTATGCGATTCAGCTGGACTCTAACAAAGAACCCCATGATTCCTCAGCTGCTTCCCATGTCCTACCCTAAGTCTTTCACTTGCTCAAGAAAATTTTCACAGTATATCAGAATGTATCTAAATCCCTTAGCTTTTATGGAAAACAGATCTCTCTCTCATTTTCTCTTTCCATATAGATGTATGCATTATGTGTATTTGTACATATATGTATGCACAGAAAGAGAGAAGAGTGTGCACATGTGCAGGTTGGTAGTGCTTTGCCATAGGTAATAGCAAAGGGATATCACAAGCTAATATAATCATTGATCATCAGGAGATTTAAACATAAATACAATACTGAAATTTCAAATTCAGTTTTGACAAAACTTGAATGTATTTGTGGTACATAAATTATTATATAGAAATATGTCAACATTGTGGAATGCCTAAATCAAGCTAATTATCCTGGACATTATTTTAAATAAATATTATTTTGATATGGTAAGAACCCTTAAAATCTACTGTATCTGCAATTTTCAATATAATGAACAGATAAAATATTTGTCTATTCATTAAAAGTTTTAAAGCTGTAATAGAATTAAAACTATTTAAAGAAACTAGATGGTGATTTCTGAATAAAATTTATTTAAATACTATGTGATGTGTGTATACACACTCATATAAAAATAAAAATACATATAAATCACTGTAACTCTTTTTAGCACTGGGGATTTAATTCATAGCCTATGATGTATAAAACTATAAGCAGAGGATACCTAGAGTTCTAAACTTAGAGTATCAGGACAGACTTTATTGAGCAGGTCTCTCATTGTCTGAAACCTGAAGAAGAAGGGTCTACTAAAAAAGTACATTAGCACAGAGAATATCCTCATGTGCAGAGGCCTTTCTGCAGCTCTGTTTGGCTTTTGCAAGAAAATACTATTGTGCTAATAATATGGTAAGTGACAGTGAGAATGAAAAAGGTACAATAGAAATGATAAGGAAGGGTAAGATCATGCGGGGTTTACTACATAGGGTGCCAGAGATTTTATATGTTGCTCTATATGCAATAAAAGTCCACTAAAAGGGGAATCTTCAAAAGTGTCTCCAAGTAAAAGAGAAGAAATGGGCATATTTATAACAGTTCAAGATCTGGGTGAAGCCAGGCCCTTCAGAACAGTGGTACCTAAGTTTGGCTAAAAGGTTATGATGCAATAGTTTAGGATTGGTAACTACAAGGTGAAGCTTTCAGAGAGTCTCAGAGTAAACAGTCTTCTTTCCTTTTAAAGATAAACGAACAAAACAACAATGAAGGCAATATCAAAACAACACAAAAACAACAAAAATGATACATGACCTCAAAGCAAAATGATAGGAATTGACAATGTTTGCTACATTACATACTGTTATCTTCAGTGAAGTTGCTGCTATTAAAACATGTGCTGGTTTTATATTCACTTCAGTGAGATTTTAAGGGAAGTTCTGGAAAAGAACAATAAAACTGTTTGCAACTTTTATCTTCCTGGGGAAGAGCTTCTTGGGTAAAGCAGAAGGATGGTCAAGTCTCATTGATACAGGCAGAAACCTGTTTGGGTGTGAATGCATTCTAGGGTAATAGACAACTTGCTCTTCAAAACTTTCCTCCTCTAAGATAACAATAACTCTCATGAGATGCTGACTGGGAATGGGTGAGGAACTTAAAAATCTGTGCTACTTGAAGTGTAGTCTACAAATCAGTGTTGATCTGAATCCTGTTATTAGCCTGCAAATATATATAGAAATTATGTTTTTAGAAACTTCGATAGTAACTGAGAATGCAATGTTATGTCCATGTAGTCTAAAAATAAAAACTGGAAGCTTGAAAAAAAACTACTAAAGGATTGTAAGTGGAGGGAATGAAGAATACTAAAGTTTCATAAAATAGTACTAAATCAGTCATAAGAGGTAAGAGACACAGCTGCGCACAAGTTAGACTATTGTCAAAGTGTGAATGAAAGATGATATCGTACAGAGCAAGGGTAGTAGCAATAAAGAGCTATTTATTGCAGGTGATGAAGTGTGATCATTTAAGGGGCAGAAAGTAGGCTTTGCTGATAGACTGAACATAAGAAGAGAAATGGAAGAAAGCAAGGATATGATGGCAAAAGTTGGTTAAAAAAAACTGTTCTTGAGAGAAAAAGAGTTTTATGGTAGGGATGTTAAATTGAAATTGTAGTAAGACATTCAAATGACTTGCATAAAAGAGCCTAGATGTGCCGGAAATAATAATAGTGACCAATACATAGTCACTGAACCTGGAAAATCAGTGTGCTCATTTAGGACAGGAATCTAGGAAAAGTGAAAATAATCTAAAACTCAGAACGTAAATGGGCAAAATAGAAGGATTAAGAAAGAAAAGTAGAAAGACTCAGTAAAAAAGAAAGGAAAATAATACTGTACAGCCTGACATGTGACGGGAGATAGAAATGTCAACATGTTCAGCTCCATTACTGCAAATTAAAATAAATTTTGGGACTTGCTACTCTGGTTGTAATGTATAGGATTTAGATAACATTCGAGAAGTGGCAGAGACAGGAGCAGTTTAGAAACAGATTAAAGACCGAGTAGGATATGAGGAAGTAAAGATGACATGCACGCGCACGCGCACGCACACACACACACACACACACAGAAAATGGAGAAAGAAAATTAAGGGATTGAATGTCACAGAAACTTAAGTTAGAATATTAAGGATGTATGGATTTTTGTTTGATTTCAAATTTTCTGAGTTTTTAGTAAACTTATGTATGACATGTAGTTAAGAGTTAAGAAACAGAAGAGGCAGCCGTTTGCTGTAAGTTTACAGCTTCTGATCCTGGCTGTTTCATTGCACCCGGGGATACTTTGAAGTAAGCTGTTCGGCAACAAGTCCTCATAATAGAATGGGATGTATGGACTTTTAGTGAGCAAACTGCAGTCTCAGGATGAGCCCTTGTAGCCTTTGTGCTAAGTTCATTAAAACTGCACAAGACAAGAAGAGGAAATGAGATTCAGAAAAGAGAAAGAAAACGGAATAACTCAAATGAACAGGCCTTCTGAAAAGTATAGCCTTTTGTCAGTAGGGCTCTGCTAACTATAACAACAATAATAATAATGTTCTTTGTTATAAATATATACATTTATCCACATTCGGTTCTTGATACCCACTGGAATTAGTGGATTTCAGCACTCTCAACTTTTTTGCATTAAGAAATTTTCAGGTAAAAACCATTTGTGTTTCAGCTATGGAATGACATTTATCAAAATATATTCAAATGAAAGGGCAAGTATGGAAGAGGAGTTTTGGTATGGACTTTGAATTAATAACTTAAAAGTAGATCATGTTTATTAGCATAAAACAGCCTCATTATATTTGAGATTTTTATCAAAAATAAACTTCACAACAAAAGATTGTGATTAAGGTATGCAAACTATGTTCAATTTACCATGGCCTGTTCTCTTCAGGATAGAACAGCTTATTATAATTTCTTCTTGTCATGGGAATTTAAATTCCTTGAAGTGTTTTCTATATTATTATTCCAACTCTCTTTCTCTAAATAATCCAAATTGATTTTAGCACAGTGGTAATAATCCAAGAATTCATATTACCCCTAGAGATGATTCCAGACATAAAATAATTTCTTTGACTATATCAGATCACCCCGAGATAATTTATTTTATAATGAGTAGTACCACAAAGTTGTTTGCTATGGTACGGGGAAATTGTGTTGGCCAGTCTTTCTGTTTTACCTGTGACTTCTGTGTGCCCTTTGATTCCAAATTTTATATAGGATTGAAAAGCATGTTGTTTCCACTGATGTTCAGAATTTAATGTTGATGCTTTATTTTTTTAATTTATTTTAAAAATAAAAGAAGAAAAACATATTAGCAAACAGACGTCCTTTCACAAAATAGCATAAGAACAATACAAAATATACATAGTTACAGACAAAGTGGTAGGAAATTAACAGTGGTTGTTGTATTACCTATTTCTATCTTCCAAGTGGTTTCTCAGGAAAATAGAGACATGCAGTATTGATCAAATAACTAATCATTAACTGTTACTTTCAGTAAGGCAATAGAAGACAGTAGTACA
>NW_004955407.1:1112810-1114881 GCF_000276665.1 Chinchilla lanigera | reverse complement strand
AGCCAGTACCATGTTGATTTTATTACATTAGCTTTCTAGTATAATTTCAGGTCAGAGATTGTAATTCCACCTGACTTGTCCTTGTTGCCCATGATGGCTTTTGCTATAATACTGACACTTTAAAAGGAGTATAAATTCAAAGGAACTTTTTGCTCAAGATTTAGAATAATCTTTACTTCGATCATTTTATCATTGGTTTTCTTCCTGTGCTAATTACTTATTTTTATTGTTGAATGTTTATAAAATGTTGTGATAAATTGGCATGCTGTCTTCAGTTTCTTTTCTTTCTTGTGTAACAAGAATTCCCCTCAAAAGCATATAATTTGATGATTGTACTACCAAACACTCTTTCTGTTTTTCTTTCATTTATTACTGTACTTACCTTTCAGAGCATTTGTCCCATGCTTTTGTATTGTACTTAATAATTGACTGAGGGCCAGGGCTATAGCTCAGCAGCACAGCACTTTCCCTGGCAAGCACAAAGTCCTGAGTTTGAGTCCTGGTACCAAAACAAAATTTCAAAAATAAATTCAAAAAAGGAGAAAAATTGACGATTGACCCATTGAAATCATATACCTTCCCTGAGTCTTTCCAGTGCTGCTTCTTTTGTTTTAATGCCTGAGATTTGCATGTAGAACTGAGGTGATTTTTTTTTTTTTTTTAGTTTATTCAACATTATTCCTGGAAACCCTGACTGCTGTGTTGTTGTAGTATGTACATATTATGGTGTCATGTGAGCTGTGTCATTTGAAAAAAACTCACTTTGTTTATAACTCAGACACAATCTTTGTACTTAAGCGTGTTCTTTTGTGACAACCCCCTCTTGGTCTTGCATATTTATAACTGACTGCTTCCTTACAGATTCTTGTCTTCTTATTCACTCAGTGAGTTGATAGCTTACATTTCAGGGAAACAATTTTAGTGGCTTTGGATTAATATATAAATCATAGTCATTCAGGGTATAATGTTAAAGTTCTAAATCCCTCTGCTGAATTTTCTCGTTTTGGTTTGCATCTTGAATGTGCCCTAAAGGTCCATGGGTTGAAGGCTTGTCAGTCAGTGTGGCACTTTTGAGAGGTAATGGCGCCTGTACAAGATGGGGTGGGTGGGCTCCTATATTGTTAAGGCATGCAACCAAGGAGTTTGTGTACCCCATCTTCTCTGTTCATTTTGATTCCTGGCCATGGGAATGTTTTTGCTCTACCCACGTCCTGATATAATGACTGTCCATAGGACCAAAGAAGTCAGATCATTGACTGAATATTCCAAAATTGTAAGACAAAATAAGCTTTATTGCTTTGAGTCCATATTTTTAAAGTGACAGAAAGTTGACTAACACAGGGTAATTCTCAGTGCAGTTTCACTTATTCTTTGAAACTTCACATCTCTGAATCTCATCGTTGAAGAAGAGTCTGCCTGTTGCTAATATTTCCTGTCCCCATGTGTCTTGGTTACTTTTCTTTCATTGCTGGGACAAAATATTCTATGCCCAAAATATAGGAAGGAAAGTTTTCAGTCCATACTTTCAGTCTGTACTTGGCTGGCTACAAGGCAGGGTGGCACATGGCAGAGGGCAACCATTCAAGGCGGCACAACACAGCAAAAGCAACAAGCACAAAAGGAAGGAATGGCAGCAACCAGCCTCTTCCTCTCCCTTATGTATGCAGACTATCCACCCCAGGGAGGGAGTAGCTCTCACACCTATACTCAATCAAACTCTAAAAGCCTGCCCCATGACTACATGAGGCTTTAGGGGGACACCCTGACACAAACCATAACATTGCACCCCTGGTGCCCCAAAGACTCATGCCCATCCCTTTATACAAACATCATTTAGTCTATCTGCAAGAGTTGCCAAAGTCCTAACAGTTTCAGCACTGCTGAAGAATGTAAGTCCCAAGTCACCTCCGAGATGTAAGGCAAACTCTTAGCTGTGAGCCCCTGTATAAATGAAAAGTTAAACACTTCCAACATTCAATGACACAAAATAAGCAGTATCATTCCAAAAGGTACACACAGGGGGATACAGAGCATTGGGACCAAAGCAAGTCCAAAATCCAGCAGGGCTAAC
>NW_004955407.1:1091854-1111925 GCF_000276665.1 Chinchilla lanigera | reverse complement strand
CTTAGGCAAAGTCTCTGGACATGAGCAAAATGCAGACAAACTTTCTGCCAAGCCATAACACACATCGTCTGGAGTCCAACAACCAATGAAGTCCTTTTTCCCAACAGAAACCTCCTGAACCTGGTCTTTACCAGCAGGATTTCTATCAGCTTTCCTGTCTTCCGAGTTCTGACCAGAATCTCCCAGAGAGAACAGCCGAAGGTGTTCTAGTGCTTCTCTTTCAGTTGATATCTCCGAACCTTTCCAAACTCTCTCCACAGGGCATTTCCAAAGGCTCTTGAACCGCATGATCAGATATAGTCACAGCAACAACCCCAGTCCTCTGGTACCAAATTCTGTCTTGGTTAGTTTTCTCTCATTGCTGGGACAAAATATCTGACACCCAAAATTTAGTAAGGAGAGGTTTATTTAGCTTACAGTTTGTTGAGGTTTCAGTCCATACTTGGCTGGCTGCAAGGCAGGGTGGCACATGGCAGAGGAAAACCATTCAAGGCGGTGCAACACAGCAAAAGAAAGGAAGGAATGGCAGCAAGCAGCCTCTTCCTCTCCCTTACATATGCAGACTATCCACCCCAGGGCAGGTGTAGCTCTCACACCCATAAACAATAAAACCCTAAAAGCCTGCCCCATGACCACATGAGGCTTTGAGGGGACACCCAGACACAAACTATAACACCATGTTGTAGTATTCTGTAGGACTGGTTCAGTCAGTGCTCAGTGGTTGCCTCCTTGTAGGTTGACAATTACAGCATCCTCTCAGTTTTCAAGCAAATGCAGTTACTAAGACTCTCAGAGGAGGCTCTGAGTAGAAAGATGAATACTTCGCTACATTCAACTCAGACAACAAAGGTGAAACATACTGCCTGGTACACAATGAGATGAAACTAAAATCTTGCCAATTCCCCACTCCCATTCTCTGTAGCAAGCAATCCAGGTCCTAGTGTGATGGCTTTGCCTAGCAGTGTAGTTGCCTGCTAGTTTGATCTCAGCAGGTAAGCCCTTAGAGCAGACAATAGGTAGCAGAAAGGTAATGTAATAACAGTGTCAAGGTGAAGCAATTTCTCCCATTGTAACCACTCAGTCACATGAGTACTGCTCTGATTTTGTATTTCATCTGTTTTATTTTATCCAGTAACTTACTTTTCCCCCAGGAAAAGCAGGCTGAAATTTTGTTCTCTATTTCAGAAATTCTGAAACATGAAGAACTGACTCAGTGGTCTTACCTTGGAATTTATAATCCAAATACAAGATAGCTCAGAGCTGAACTCTAACGTGGGACCAGAGAACATATGTAACATGTCACCATAGCTCCACAGACAGGGTCTCTTTTGGCTTCAGCAGTGTTACCCTAACCAGAGCTGTCTGTTCTACCCTTTTGGAATTCTGTTATGCCATGTGCCCCAGAGCAGCAATATAATTGACACTTGTAAGATATAAGTGGGTCAGTCTAAGTATCAGGCACCCTGGAAGATTTCTCCAAGAACAAGAGTATTTTGCGTGCTGGTATTCTGCAAATACTAACAAACATTAACTGAGCTAACAAACTGCAGAAAATACAGTGTGATAGCTCCTTTTCAAAGTAGATTCCATAGCTGATTTTTTTTTTTTTTTTTGGTCTTTTTGAGGCAGGGTTTTGCTATGCAGTTTGGACCTGAACTCACTTTGTAGCCCAGACAGGCCTCAAACTTGGCAGCGATTCTCCTGCCTCAGTCTCCCAAGTGCTGAGATCACAGGCATGCACCACCACACCCAGCTTCCATCGCCGATTGATGCACGCCCTTTGCTTCCCTGGGGGAGCCAGCTTCTCTTAGTTAGGATCCTTTCTCCTTATCTGAGCCTTCAGTGGCCAGTGCTTTTCCCAATATACAGTCAAGATATGAAGCATGTAAAATGTAACAAGTATGAAAACCAAAACTGCTGTTAGGAGGTCTGCTTTTCAGCTGCTATGATGAAGACATAAAATGTCCCCTGAAAGTCTCGTGTGACTGAACAGGGGACTTCTAGATGGTGATTGGAGCAGGGATGCTGCCCTCATCAGTGGTCTGCAAACACCTGGGATGTTATTAAGAGTAAATTCTGGGGCCGGATAGCAAGGTGATGCAGTGCCTGCCTGCAGAGCGTGAGATCCTGAGTTTGGTTCCTAGTCACCCCCAACCCCCAAAAAGAATAAATTTCTGTCAGTATTCTTAGACTTCATTAGCTCTGAAACACAGACTAATATCAAGATGCCTATTAAAATGTTTAATGAGGGCTGGGGATATAGCTCAGTGGCATAAGCACTTGCCTGGCAAGCCTGAGGTCATGAGTTTGATTTCTGGTAAAAAAAAAAAAAAAAAAAAAAAAAAAAATCATATAAAATGTTTAATGAGAAAAAGGGAAGGAAAATGCACAAAGGGAAGAATGAAGGAGTCAAGAGGCAGAAAAGAAGGTGGGCAACAACTGTGTGCTAGAAGGAAAACCTCTGAACTTGTATGTGTTACGCGGACTTACTTGGCCTTGACTTTCAGACATTTAGGAGATCCTACCAGTGATGGTGCACCTTTGAGGGCTGTCGATGATACAAGCAGCTCGCTGGTCACACATGTCAGAGATTTGCCATCCCTGGATTGTACCTGTAAGGTTAGGGTTGCAATAAGTGAAATGTGTTGAACAAAGTGAAACATGCCACGAAGTATCTGAGCATTTTTTTATTACCTTAATGCATATGTATGAAGGTCAACATAAACAACTGTATCTAACACAAATAAAAATTAAGTGTACAGGAATTCATACAAAAATTTTCTCATGGATAAACTTAAAAACAATCCATTATTGAGAAGTTATATCCATTTTGAATAAAGGACAATGTAAACATGTAATGGATGCTATATTCTGTTGTGTAACAATCAGTGAACTGCTATTATTCTGTAGTTAAATTTATATGCAAATAATTTAGTAAATTGTACTATTTTAAGACTTCAACCTAAAGCATTATGTAATAAAGATGAAATTAACTCTTTTACAGTTTAAAATGTAGGTTCACATCGTCAAACGTCTCATCTTAAAGAAAATATGAGATATTAATATTTTGTGGCATTATAGATTTCAAACAAATTGGCTACATGCAAAGCCAAGTACAAAATAATTAAAAAGGGTTGGAGTGCTACAAAATGATAAATCACCATCAATTGCATAGAACAGAATTCATAGTCAATACTTATTTGATATATTCTTTTTATGCTTGGTGTAAAGCGCTGATGTTTTATCTATTTTAACCTAAATTTATTTGCCTATTAAAAGTATTTAGTTTTTAAAATGATAGAGAAATTATAGCTTTTTTGAAGTAGGATTATCAAATATTACATCCTTGAAGTAGGATTATCAAATACTACAAATATTACATTAAGGAATACAAGGTGATATTTTGATATGTGTGTACATCCACAAATGATTGCTGCAATCAAGGTAATTAACATACCAGTCACTTCATATTTTTTTTTTTTGATGAGAACACTTAGGTTCTACTCTCCTAGCAAATCTTATTCTCTTAAAGAAATTTATTTTAGCAAATGCTTAAAGAGAAAAAAGGAAGACCCCACTTTGACCCCACTTTGACCCCAGTTTCCAGCCTGGGCTACATAGTTCAAGAGCTGCCTGAATTGCATAGCAAGACCCTGTCTCAGCAAAACCAAAAGAAAATTATGTATAGTTTCATTTCACAAAGGTGGGCTTATGTATTTTTAAAATTTTATTTTTTGACCTCTTTTTGTATTTACATTTATTTATTTATTTTTTGAGACAGAGTCTTGTTCTGTAGTTCAATGTCCTTCAACTCACTATGTAGCCTAGGCTAACCTTGAACTCGCAACAATCCTCCTGCCTCAGCCTCCTGAGTGCTGAGGTTACCAGCATGAGCTACTGTGCTGGGCCTCTGCTGGCAAATCTAAAAGGAAAAATATAGTATTTTTAACTACAGTCAGTATAATGTAGATTTGGTCTCATGTACTTGTTCGTCTTGTCCTTGACTCACTCTCCCTCCTAACTGCCCTTGGTAAGAACCATTCCACTTTCTGTTATGAATTTGGGCTACATTTGCTTTGTTTTTGCTTCATATGTGAAATCTTGCAGCATTTCTCTTCCTGCGTCTCACTTACTTCTCTTAAAATAATGTCCTAAAAATACATCCATGTTGTTGCAAATGGCATAAATTCCTTCTTACGGCTGAAAATATTCTCATATGTGTAGCACATACCTTATCCATTCATTCATTGTTGGACACGTAAAGATTATTTGCATGTCCTGACTGTTCTAAATAACGCTTCCTTGAATATGTGAGTGCCTGATTTAACTCCCTCTTGGACTGTATGGTCTGCGCTTATGAAGTTATTGTCTAACGTTCATTTCCTTCATCCAGGTCTGTTGATAATACATTACCTGCCAGCACTGTGCCTTATGACCTGAATTTTATTTTTCTTTTTCTAACTTGGTTTTTCTTCTCAGTTATAAAAGATTGGTTGAATACTCAAAAAAGTCATCATAAATGATACAAAAATGTTTAACTACTCCCTTGACTTAATAGATTTGTCTTACATGTAGTATGTGGTTTTTGACATGGGTTTCAATCTGTATATATTATAATTAACTTTATAAGGTCATATAAATAAATTAATCTGATGCTGGAAAGATAAAAAAGGGGTTGGAAGGAAGGGCAAAAAAGTGAATTGAACTGTGTTATGTACACATACCAATTCATTACAGTGAATGTAATCATTATGTACTCCAAGTATGAACTAAAAAAAGTAAAAAACAAATAAATGAGAGATTCTGCAAAACTAACATTGCAAAAAGGAACTAAAGAATAATGTGTCAGCTGTTCTACTACAGTCACCTGATTACCTAGACAGAACTGTACATCCGGGGCATAACCTGCCATGTGGGGAGGGCACTGCCGTTACTTAGAATTCCCATTCCAGGAGATAATGAAGAGCACACCATTCCTTGATTTTCTTCTTATGTAAGAAGTATAAGTAAAACTAATGTAAAATTCTAAAATGCTTGATTTCATTATTTTCTGATTAAAAAAGAAAACCTTATGAAAATGCCTTTTAGAAATTTTATAAAGAATAGAAAAAAAAATTACTCATAACTCGGCATTGTGGCACACACCTGCAATCCCACATTGTAAAGGGTGGGGCAGGAGGGGTTTCCAGCCTGGGCTACATAGTTCAAGAGCTTCCTGAATTGCGTAGCAAGACCCTGTCTCAACAAAACCAAAAGAAAATTATGTATAATTTCATTTCACAAAGCTGTGCTTATGTAGTTTTAAAATTTTATTTATTTCGATATAAAATAAAACATTTTATTGGTACCTGTTTGCAGTACATGATTACATTTTATGTTGAGTTTATAGACATGCATTTTTCAGAAGTACTTAAATATCTCTTTTTGTAAACAAGGTGGGTACAGAGGTACTCATGGGTATGAGAGTACTTGTGGTGGTGGCAGTTTGTGCACATTCTTTTTTGGTTGACTTCACTTTTACAGACAATGGAAGCAATGTAATCAGCTGAGAGATATAAGAGATTGCAAAAGTCATTGTACAAAAGAAATATAGGCATGAAAGAACTTAAGAGAGTACAGTGTGATTTGGGGAAAGTATTGACATCTTCCAGACCTACAAAATTCCTACTTTTTACAAGTTCTCCTATTGACTATGAAAAAGGAGACTCTTGCTAGCTTATAGGACTGATGTAGTATTAGCACTAAATCTATACATAGTTGTAAAAAAAAGAAAAAATCAAGTCACTTTGATGTTTGAACAAATACATTATAGACCTAAAGAAACCAGAAGTCTGAATATAATGATGCATAAGAAGTAATGCAGCATGATCTAGCTGGTTTTATCCCAGGGATACAGGGATAATTTAAAATAAAATCTTTTTAATACAATTTCTCACCTTATGAGATTAAAGGAGAAATATGATCATCTCAGTAATGCAGGAAAATCCTTTGACAAATTTTACCATGTTTATTTTGTGATACTGTTTGAAAAATAGAATGGAATATTCTTAAGTCCATAAAGGATTTATCCTCTAACCTACTTTATCATGAAACTTTAGATAAATTGAGAGATGTGATGAAAACCCATTCTCACCACTTTGCTCAAGGTGTTGACTGTTGTCTCTAAGGATAGAAAAATGTAATAAAGGAAAGAAATGAATTGTCAAGATTAAGAGATATTATTATTTTATAGAAAACTCCAAAGCTTGAACCATACAAGTCACTAAGAGCTTAGTAGTATATTTAAATGTTTACAAAAGCCAACAGTATTTTATCTGCAAAGTTTTTAAATTGAAAATAATAATATTCCTTTCATAATATTGTCAAAAAACGTGCTGGTTCTAGGAAAAGATCAAATGGGTGTTTCTTTCCTTTTCTTTCTTTCTTTTTTTTTTTTTTTCAGTGCTGAGATTGAACCCGGGGCTTTGTCCATGCTTGCCAAATACACAACCATATTTCTATTGAGCTGCATCCCCAGCCAATCCTTCACAAATTTTTAAATTATAACTATAAAACTATTGAAGATCAAAGAGAAAATCACCTTTGCCATAGGACAGAGCCATTACTATTGTTGATTGACTATCATATAGTTTATCTAAATGAGTATTTCAGTTCAAATTTGTATTAATAGTTTTTTGGATCTGCCTTGTTTAAGAAATCCATGTTACCCTATTGTCACAGCTATTCTGTACTTTTAAATGATTTTACATTTTGGATGTTAAGATTAGATTGTAATTTACCTATAGCTGAGTGTACATATGGTATGATAATATGGTAAATACAGATAGCTTAAGCAAAGACATGAAAAAACAAATTGCAAAAGTTGATTATATTGATTTACTTAAGATTTAAAGTCCTGTAAGTTGTAAAAAACCAGATAAAATGTAAAAATACTATCAAATATCTTATTTAAGTGTTTTGTAGCTCAGATCATATTCCTGAAGTGTAAAAATAGAAAAACTTTGTACAGATTATTAATTAATTTTGCAGTGAAATGTGCTTGAAATGCAATATTTGTGAAACAGTTGAATTTGTTATTAAATTAGTTTGCGTAACTTTAATTGAAAGGAAAGAAGAACATAATTTCACTAAAAACAAATCTTATGTGAGTATCTTGACTTTCCTTCTAAAGAACTTCCTGCAGAAAGTCTGTTCTTGATGTCAATTTCAGGGAGACCGTTCTCAGTCACTCACAATATTATGGACAAGTGAAGCTCCTGTGTTGTTGAATAATGAATTACTGTCTACTTTAATGGAATTCTCTGATGTATATCATAAAGCTGTACTCATAGAAATATATTTTAGTTTGATTAATAAAGTTGATAAAGGCATAAAATGTGTATTTATAAATCAACAATAATGCAAATATGAAAGGTATAAATGTTAAATAAAACTAATACAATTACTGCCTAAGATGAAGATTTTTGACTCTCTAGGTCATGAGCTAGTAATCTAATAAAAGTAATTAGATATGAAGAGCATATGGAATTGAGCTGTGGCCATTTACGTTGAAAGAAGAAAATGATGGTTGACTGGGAAAATAATTCACTAAGAATTAATAAGTGAGCGGTGTGGTTTGATGAAAGGGTTGGGCTTGATAAGTAAGAACTGGAATAAAAATGTTACAGGTAGAGTCGATTGCATGTAATTAAAGGCCAGAGGTGAGACATTGTGACCAAGGCAATTGGCTTGAATGTGTTATCTAAGGATCACATTAAAAGGATTTTGATTGCCATGTTATGGAGCTTCAATTTTTTGTGTTAAACAGAGGCATTAAACATTATCAAAATAAAGATCACTATGGCAGCGGGATGTAAGTTCTGATGGGTAGGAAGAGACCTCATGGGGAAGACAGTGATTCCAGCAAAGTACAATATCGTTCTGACTAACACCATCAGTGATAGATGGGGTTGACAGAAGAAAAGCTGCAAGGGTCAGATGATTAAAATTCTAATATTTGCCTAAGAGGAGATCATTTGTTGGATGAATACTCATTGATTGACAGGTATTAGAAAAAAAAACAGGGAAAATGACTGTGAAAAAAAAGTGCCTTTTAAAATACCGTGCACAGGAGGGAGGAGAAATGGGTAATGAACTAAATCACCAATACAGCCTATAGTAAGTCAGAAAATAAATACTGTAGAGAGAGCCGCAGCAGTGAGGAGGGCAAGAGAACTGTGATTCTGGGAGGCAGGAAGGTGTGATCTGTGTGACGATAAAACGTCTCATCCTGAAGGTGACATTTGAGTGACAGAGGAAGGAGAGGGAGTCAGTGCTCTGGTGTCTTAGAAATAGTTTTCTGTTGGTTTTTTTATGTTAAAATGAACTCATGAAATGTCCCGAGGCAGAAATATGTTGAAGAACATCAGGATCAGAGGGCCCCGGGGGTTGAGAATGTGGGAGAAAAGGTCAGAGGAATTCAGTACTAGAGCTGATCGCTATGTAAGCGCCGTGTAAGGGTTTTGGCTTTTACTCAGTGCATGACAGGAGACACCTGAGAACTTCGATTGGCTCGAGGTCTTGCTCCATCTCGTGTATTAACAAGATCACTGTGACTACAGTGTTGGTGACAGGTTGCAAAAGAACACAGTGGACCCTGGGAGGAGGAGATTACTGCAGTATGCACCTAGGAGTTGTGAAATATTATCCTGGCAATGAAGATAGAGTCTATGGCTGTTAACTTGGTGGATCCCATAGAGAATTTGAAAGTAACAGACTCATGGTTAGGATAATAAGACGCTGCTGTTGGGTCACATCAGATTTTAAGTGCGGTAATACTTTCTAGTAGATTTAGTAGTTGAGATTTATAAGTCATCTATACTCTGAGCTATGGCCCAGTATACAAAGTATTTAAAGCAAAGGTGAGAAGCAGACATGTAAGTAACAACTCATCTACCAATTAATACATGTGCCCAGGGCCTTTTCATAGGTTTGTGAGTAGGGTGACTTTAGGGCTAAGATGTATGTCAGAAAGTTCAAAAGCACAGCCTGCAGTAAGCCTAGAAGAAGGTGGGAAAGCTAAAATCTTCTGCCCATCCCAGGAAGTCTGGATTTGCTCATAATGAAGTGTAACGCTCTCGGAAGCATTCAGAATTATTGCTAAGCTAAAATGCGGAGTTGCCCGTGAGCAAAAAATTAGAAATTAAGAAGGAGTAAAGAAACAGAGTTAGTGATCTCTGCGTTATTCCACATCCTAGAAGTACACGACTGTGGGATGTTTACCTTGTATATTGCCTGTGATTGCTGCTGCATTTTATGATTCTCCTCTATTTGTTTATTCATAACTTCTCATAGACTCACACAGAAGAAACTAAACGGTGATGGCTCACTTGCTGAGTGCTACCCACGTGAAGAACTTCAACACAAAAGTGTCAACCTTCTATACTTAACCCTGATTTTTCAAGAATAAAATAGGCTTAAAAAGGCTGGGGATATAGCTCAGCAGCACAGCGCCTGCCTGGCAAGCATGAGGTTGTGAGTTCAATTCCCAGTACTGGAAAAAAACCAAAAACAAACAAACAACAAAAAAAATAGGCTTAAAAATGGTGATTCTTGGCATAACCTTGGAAATTACTCAATAAATTTATGCAGTAATATAAAACTTGCATTTGCTTAGCCCTCAGATAAGGAATCTTTTTGAATGAGGCTTCTATTGATTGAAAATATGGATCTTGTCAGGAAGAATAAGTTTGTTCAGCAAACATGTCTTATGATGCTATTTTAAACAGTCTTCTCAGGACCGTCGGAGAACTGTGAAAACTGAGAGTAGCAATACAGCTCTTACCAGAGGCCATCTGTGAAGCAATTAATAACCTATGTACCACCCATTTGTTTCTCACTCAATAGTCTTAATCATTTCACTTTACTGACAAAGTATCTTTAAAAACAACCACTAAAATATTTAGAAAGTGTTACGCAGACCTGGTTTACTTTTGCTTTTTACTCTGAATAAATTGAACAAAGAAATATTCATTTAACTCTCTCCTGTGTGGAAATATCATATGTACAAGTTTATGTTGGGCTAGGTTTTCTAATGCTTAAATCCTGGCTCCCAAAACTCAGGGAACTGCCATTTTGCAGAAGAGGTAAAAATGTACATAGTAATTATAATGAGCCTGATATGTGTGCCACCTATATTAGAATAACCTGGAATGCTTTGTAAAAATAAATATGCCTTGATTCTACCCAGTTCACAGCCAAAGAACTCTGATTGCACTTTAGGAATCTTTATGTAAAAGTTTATTTAGTATTAAATAGAGTATTGCATATTTATGCAGTAAGTGCTACAATAGTCCTATAAGTAAGATCACTTACAGTTTAATTCATTGTTTCTCATTCTTAACATTGGAATTGTTTGGAAAGCTTTCCCAATGCTTAGGTCTTATCCTGTGCTATTTTGATCTAATTATGTCAGCCTGGGCCCTGGGATTATTTACAGTTACACACAGTAGCTGATATATTCCAAATGTTGTAATTTATTTATGAAACTATTCATGATATTTTATATATAATTATGTCCAGTAGGCATTGTGAAATACAAAAATCAAAAAATCCAACAAGATGACACTTATTATAATTAAAATAATACTAAGTTAACATTTATTTGGTTATTATGTGCCAAGTATAAATTTATTTAATTGTCTTGAAAACTCAGTGTGATTATCTTTCCCAGTTTATAGGTGAAGAGCAGAGCTATGGTTACTGGCCTAAGACTGAACAACCAGTAACAACACTGGCATTTGAATTCAGGCAGTCTGGCTCTGGAATACATACTCTTCATGCTGTGTTACCTACATGTGTGCTGTATCTGCCCCATTTGCTTCCTTCTTATTATGGACCTATAGCGTTTGTGCTTACAGTGCCTTCAAATACCTCCCTCCAACTTCTTGCATGGTGAAGTTTGTTCATTTCAAGTTCACTGCTCAAATGTCACCTTTCTATGGGAAGTCTTCCTACCTCCCTGCCCTGTGAAGCGGCATTCCCACTGTAGCAGCTGTTAAAGACTTCTAATATTTCTTAGTGTGTGACTCACAGTGTGTGTGTGTTCTTTGAAGCAAGAGTTTTGTGATGTGTGTATTTTTATGGCTACCTTAATGTCAGGAATTTAGTAACCCTTTATAATTGTTGACTACATGAATGATTAATTAACACCAAAAAGTGTTTTTGTCTTTTAAGCAAAGTAAATTAATTAAATTGATTGATTGAGAAATGAAGCCAGATACATGTCAGTAACCATTTTAAAGATGCTTCAGTATCTGGCTCAGGTTTGAATTATTTAAGGTGAAGGATTGGTAAAGACTGTAAATAAAGAACTCACATAAGACACATCCCGCTTCTACCGGTTGGACTTAGTAGACCCATTGAGACTGCCTGGAAGACCCTTTAAGTAGGGCCTAACATCCTAACCTCCGTGGATATGATGTCATCCCTAGCCAGCAAGGTCCACCTCCATTTAACCCAGGACGTGCTGTGAACTGCGGTGTGACTGGAAATGAAAAACGATGACGATGGAGCCACAATGGTCAACACGGAGCCTACGAAGGTGATGAGTGCAAGACGAGCTGGAAGTGCAGCAGCCAGACATGTAGACACGTGGTGTGAGGGAAACAGTAAGGCAGAAGGACGCCCGGGAGGGTGCGCTGTAATCCATGAAGGGTGAGCGGTGAAGTGGAGCACCGGATGTGTGAAGGAACCTCAAACTTCCGGTCAGGCTGGAAGGAGGATTGCCTGCGTGCAAACCTGACAGTGGTGAGCGAGATAGTACAGAGCAAGGGCTGGCCACCTGCGGAGCTAAGAATATTTTATGCATTTGTAGATGCTTGAGGAAAAACTAGTAATTTCAGGAAATTATGCACAATTTGAAATTAAGTGACCGAAAGTAAGGTTTTATTCATTTACAATCATGCTTATTATCCCTTAAGTATTTTTGAGTTTTTTATTGTGCTACAGTGTCATGTATGAGACTTGAAGAGAGACACATTAAAGTATAAGTGGCTTTCCTTGTGGAAAATCATACCTGACCCTTCACAGAAGCACTCTGACATGAATGGAAAGGTTAAAAGCACAGGGATTGGTTAGGAACCTGATGTAGGGTATTATAATATTCTCTGAATAACGTAAGGATGATATTTTATCTCAGATTCTTTTAAGTTGACTCTGTAAAAGCCACTGTCATCTTAGGGAATAAGTGGTAGTAACAGGCACAAAGGAAGGGTGGCATGTTTCAGTGAGAGTAGGAATTGTAAGTAGAATAGACGTAGGCATATCTGGCCTGTGCTTGGTCTAGTAAGTTGAATTTGAGCAGTTGTGATACCAGAAGTAGTGAGTGGGAGCGTATGCTCAGACTACTTTGCAGCCAACCAGTAAGCTAGAATTGGCAAGACCGAGAAGATAGAGACTAAATTGTTGACTATCGTAGAGACTTTACTAAGTGGTGAATAAATTGAACCAAGTAGAACCGACAGAATGATCAAGGAGTGTTGACCTTGGGTGTCCATGAAAGTAAAGAACGAGGAGCCCAGAGGTGTTACCAGCCTTGACTTGTCCCACAAAGCCTGCGCTGAGGGAAATGGGAGCAGTCAGCCTTCACGTGAGCCACTGTGTGCAACACTCCGTGCCCTGCCGCACATAGCATCTTAGTTCTATCCCTTACGCTAATCTGATGGATTTGGCAGACATCAAGGCTTACCTTTTGCATGTACTGTATTAGCATATAGAAGATTATGACTCTCTAGAGGCAAATTTATCATACAGCGAACACAGTCTAAATTACAGAATAACCTCAGTTCCATTAGTGCTTTCCAAGGTGCTATATCTTCATACTAATCAAAGCCCCAATGGTATAATTTCAGGACCAAGAAAACTGTGACCATTGTGACTCACTCCCATAGATAGAATCTGATGCCTGTGGAACTCCAGATCCAGTCTGTTTTCTGTCGTGCCACACTGCCTCCTGTTGCCTGTTGCATCTTTAATGGCGAGGTGCTTCTTCAGCTTTCCATATTCCTGAGACGATGATGGAGAAATGCATGCAGACAGGACAGCAGCAGGTTGACATAGCTGCTTTACAAAGAGAAGCAGACTAGAAAAACCGAGTCCACAAAAGAAGACATTGCACCAAGGGCTGCATTTAATGTCCCTTGCAGTGAATGAGCAGTTGTGCGCATGGTTGGAAACAGGCTTCCAGCTGTCTTCTGATACAGACACATGTTAGGAGACCACTGAAAATGCTTGTTAGTTATCAGAGAAAAGATCTGTGAGTGTCGACTTTCAAAGGCATGCCTGTTCTACTTTATTTTCCTTGTAAACCACTACAATGAGTTTAATTATGAAATGATGTAGTCGCCGCACTGACGTAAGCAATTGCTTAGAAAGAAGACTGAACATTTTCTTGCAGGTAGTTATTAGGCACCAGTAATGAGTAAAATGTCCACATTTTATTTTGAGAGAATCTTAAAGGCACCAAAAATAGTAATAATATGAAAAATATTCTAATAATTCAGAAGTTACTCTCAGAAAAATGAATCCTTTCCCAATTTTTACCTGATACTTATAATTGTGTTTAGCCTATTTTATGACAATGATTAGATGTGTGTGTCTAAAAAAGATTTCATAACTCAGTAATTATCATTAATATTGTTCTTGTTTTAATGTGTTTCCAATCATAAGGATACCACTCCCATTGCCTCTCCCCCATTGTCATTTTGGTTACATTTTTTTTAGAATTTTCTCCTTTGAGAAATAATGTGGACTGTTTTCCTCAGCCATGTTTTGAAAAGCTGACTCAAACTTGCATATCCTTATATGATGCTGAGTACTTGAATATTACTGGGCCAACATATTTAACTTATTTTTATATTCCAAAATACATATTACACACTAATTCTTATAAACACACCAAATCAGAAGTGTGCTCAGCAGCTTTCATCAGAATGATCTGGGTTGCTATTAAATCATCAAGTTCCTGTGTCCTCATCAAAACTGACTGAACCTGGACCTCTAAGAATGTGAATTGAGGAAATGCATTTTCAACACACTTCCTAAATGGCACTTACTTACATTAAGGTTTGATGATACTGACTTATGTACAGCCTATCTTAGTTGGATCCTAGGAATGTTGCAAATGTATATGATACAGATACAGAAAAATAAAAGAGTATCCCTTATTCATATTGGGAACATGGGAAATCTTAGCTTAGAAACCTCAAGTAATCAAGCTTTATGAGTAGAAACAGTTTGTTTATGGAAAGACTTTTGCCTGGGTCATTAATTTTCGGAAAGGTTTATAATCTTTCAGGACTTAGACTCGTCGGGAAGTGCACAAGGCCTTGCTGACTGACACTGAAATGAACAGCTAAGTGCACGAGTGTGGTAAGAGACATTAAGAAAACAGAACGGTTGCTAGATAAAACGTAATGTTGGGGAAAAACTGTCCTCTAGGCATCTATTTTCTTATAAAACACTTGATAATGATTTTTTAAATGGCAAATTATACGCAGTTTTTTCAAGACCATAATTAAATGGCTTTCACATATTTTTCCTTTAGCTCTCTTTTAATTTTTTTAATTTTTAAATAAAAATACTATATTCCCTAGAGGACGATGATAATGGAAACTTCAGTTCCTAAAGCATACATCAAGGAGCAAGTAGAGGCTACTTTAGAAAATTCAGTTTTAAATTGTTCATTTGGGAAATTTTTGATCTAACATAACAAAATATAGCATTTGAGTTTGGAAATGAATTTAATTTTCTGAGCAACATAAAACATGTTCTATCCTTACATATTCTATACTTACGATTTACTTAGCATTAAGATTTTCTTCTAAAAATTCTCATATTACTATCAGAATACTATCTTTCTAATACCTGGATTTTTTAGACAAAATCAAGATGCTTCAATCAGATTTATAGGAAATGTTACCCATCTCCTGATGACTGATCGCATCCCGGCAGCAGACAGCACAGCGTCCCAACCTATCTGAAGTTGTCTTGGCTGAATTAAAATCCAGTGTGCCTCAAATAGTAATGATTTACACCTCTTATCCCAGCACACTTATTAATAGTGCCTCCTTCACTCTCAGGTATCCTGTTTTAGAGAACAACTTAAATCACTGATCCTAAATTTTGACATTCTTATGTTCTTCTAAGTATCAGCTTTCTCCCACACTTAAGCATTTTCACAATCCTTATGGCTACATCTTTCAATAGGTAGCAGGAGTAACATCACAAGAGGAAAAGGTCTTCAGTCTGACTTCCCCCTTAGCTCAGAGATGTTTATGTTTATGAGTCTCTTTGCCTTTAGTAGCTTTCAACTGTTGCGCGGTATAGCACCGTTATGGTTTGTCTGTGGATGTCCCCCAAAGCCTCATGGGGTCATGGGGGTCGGGCTTTTCAGAGGTGGCTGAATCTGGAGTTTGTGACTGGTTCATTGTCTAGTGCTGGCGTAGTCCTGTGAGTGCTGCCTCTGCCCTGGGGCGGGTACCCTGCATACAGTGTAAGGGAGGAAAAGAGGCTGCTCCTCCCTTTCGCCCATTTTGCTCTCCTTGCCTTTCTGTCTTCCCAGCCCAGAAGCCAGGAATGGTTGCCCCTCTGCCATGTCACCCTGCCTTGGAGCCAGCTGATTATGGACTGGATTATCCCCAACCTGTGAGCTAAATAAACCTTTCCTCCCTCATTATGGGTGACAGGTATTTTGTCTCAGCAACAAGTGAAAAGTAACCAAGACCAGCATCTTCCTAGAAATGGAAAACTGTACACGTAATTCTTTTCTCTTGATATCCTGGTAACAGGAGGACTGTGTGGACCAGCCTACACCGCCTGTTTTCAGTAGTGTGAATGAATATGAAATGATTGGAAGTATTGTAGGATATTGGCGGAGATCTTAGCTTCTGCATTAAACAGAACAGTACCTACAACCTAACATTCCCATTCAAGCTTCACTTTCTTTGCAGAATGGGGTGTTAAAAGTTCCCAGGTAGGGCTGGGGATTTAGCTCAGTGGCAAAAGCGCCTGCCTGGCAAGCGCAAGGTCGTGAGTTCGGTTCCTGGTACCGGAGAAAAACCAAAAGTTCCCAGGTATGCCAGGCATGGTGGTATACACCTGTAATACCCAGTTCCTTAGGTCAAGGTAGGCGAATTACAGCTTTGAGGCCCACTTAGGTAATTAGCAAAACCCTACATTAAAATAAAATTTTTAAAAGGGATGGGGTGTAGCTCAGCAGGAGCACACTTCCCTAGTATGTGTAAGGCCCTGGTTCAATCCTCTGTACTGTGAAAAGTCCTCACTCCCTTTCCCCAACAGTCTGTTGTGAAGTATGATAGAAATAAGAAATTTATCACAGTGTATTGCACCCAGCACCTATTTTGTTTTACTGCTATAACTCACACAACAACTACTGATAGCAATACTCTAGCTTCTTTGGGTAGATAAACTGTACACCTGTAGTGGGAAAATTTGAGAAAATAGTCTAGAGACAGAAAGAATATGTGTGATCACCGTCACTTTCTGTTGTCTTGTTAAAAGACAATATATTGCAGGAATATATGTACCCCATTCCTTTGTTCAGTTAAGAATACATACAGGTACGGGCTAGAAAAATATCAAATGGAGAAGAGCACTGACCTAAGTATGATTTTGCTTTAAACTAGAAGTCAAGGGTTCTTCATGACAGTTACTGTCTTCCCACCTGTTCTTCATCCACACACCAATATTTAAAACTGGTGACTTGATGCAAACTTATCCCATCTGCCTCACATAGGAGGTGTTGGGGACAGTTCCTTGCACCAGTTATATATTGCTGGCCACATCTGATCTTATTCCCATAACTGAGTACATCAGGCAGGTGGCCTGGGAGCTGCGCTCCTCTGATGAGCCTGCGATGGGTGTGTCTCCCTCTTCATGTGGTCTGTTCTCCTCAGGGAGATTTTACAGTTTCAGGAGAACAAGGCCCAGTGTGACAGGACATTCAAGCCTCTGTTTGGGTCACATTTGATAATGTCACATTTGTTCAAATGATATCATATGGCAAAACTTAAAGTTATTAAATGTGGGGAAAACACAGAGTGAAAGTATCAAGAGTTGATTATTGAGCGTCATTAACATAAACATCTAACCCCAACCAAAATAGCCATGGTCATTTTTTTTAAAATCAAAGTTGTGTACACCTAATATTTGTGTACCACCACTATATTTAAAGCTGAAGTAGACATTAATTTTCTTTTCTACTTCAGGCTTAAAAGAACTACCTGTCCTGGTCAAGGGATGCAACTAGAGACCATACTCATTAGTGAAATAAATGAGATTCGCATGTATAAACATTGTATTTCTCCCTACCATAAGAACCTGAAAGAAGAAATAAAATCTGAAAGGTACAATAGACATTGTGAAGGGGAAAAGAAACTGCTCAAATAGGAAGGAGCAACTGGGATGAAAGAGAGGAGAGGAAAAAGAGAGAAGGAAGAGGGAAAAATATGTATATGTATACACAGGATAGCTAGGATAATTGCACTACTGATATCTATTGGCTGATTGAAAGGAACTGTTAATGTGTAGTTGTTTGATCAATCTTCCTGCCTATATCCAGTTATATGTGCAACCATTTTGAAGATGACATTATGTAATATAACAACCATTGTTAATATCCTATCACCATATTTTGAAATTCTTTATCATTTTTATTGTTCTCTATGCTGTTTTGTTTATGTGTTATTTTGGTTTTTTAAAATGAAAAACCAAATTTATTTGTATATGTGAGGATAGCTGGAATAGGTGTATTGTTGATGTCTGTGGTTTATTGAAAGGAACAGTCAATGCTTAAAATTTTCTTTCTTCTTGACCAATTTTGCATGCTTGAATTTGGTAATCAGAATGACTGATCTGAAAACAACACTATGCAGTATAAGAAACATTATTGAACTTCTACCATCTTGTATAGTGAAGTTCTGCATCATTTCCAATATTGTTTTTTTATTATTATTACTTGTTACTGTCTCCGATTGTTTGATCAATCTTACATTCTTATGTCTGGTGGGCTGAGCAACTTGGTTGGCACTAACAGTATGTAATGTAGCAACCATTGTTAATTCCTATTGTTTTGTCTTGAAGTCATGTATCGTTTTTGTGGTTTTTGTGTTGTTTTGATTTTGTCTTCATTGTTGTTTTGTTAGTTTTTTTTAATTTTTAAAACAAAAATAAAAACAAAACAAAAAGAACTATCCTTATTTCTTAAAACTAGGGGAGAATTGAACACTAATGTATGAAGGCTTAATTTAAATCCAGAGTCTTTATAATTTGTAAGCACTAAAGTTTCTATTTCTATATAAAAAGAAGATGAATTATCTGGTCTATTCTTTTCCTGGGTTTATAGTATGTTGCACTTTAATTTTCCCCTAAATGATATTGATTTTTTGTATGGATTTCCTATTTTAATTTAAACAATATTTTCATCACATTCTTAGTTCTGAGAAAATATAATAATTTATAGTGTTTGGGGCTGGGGATTTAGCTCAGCGGCAAAGCACCTGCCTGGCAAGCGCAAGGTCGTGAGTTCGGTTCCCGGAACCAGAGAAAAACCAAAAGAAAACAAAACAAAACAAAAAAATAATAATTTAAAGTGTTTGATTGCATTACAGAGAAAAAGAAGCACTCAGTTCATGCCATTCTCATACTCAGTATTCTATATTCTTTAACACACTGACATGCATATCTATATACACAGCACAAGACTACTGTTATATACAGTATTATAAACACACACTTATAAAACTCACTTGTGCTTTTTATTCAGAACATAAAATATCTAGTATAACCAAAGAACACAAAAATTTTAGCAAGATCTTTTCTTGTTTTAATATAGGTATTTACATAATCAAGAAATGATTTTAATTAATCTTTAGTTAACTTCTTTTATATAAAGGACCAAACAAATCATAATGAATTTTTCTTTAGTGGTTTTTAGGCAGCAACTGCACTTTCAAAGATCATTTGAAGATCAGTGAATTAATTCTCCTGATTTAAAGAGTAAGACGAGCTGCATGAGCAAGTCTTCCTAGTGACTTATATCAGATTATTTTTATATTTTTATATATGATGCAATGTCTCAGAAACAGCAGACACAGAATAATGCTGGAGGGAATAATGTCTTTCTGATCTCAACTGAAAGCTAACCTCAAGAGCTTGTGTACTTCGCTCAATAACCGGGGCAGTGGGAGTTGAGAAGCAGATTATCTCTGCCTGAACAGTGAGGTCTTTAGATCAAAAACTCAGAGCAAGAGATAAGAAAAAGAGAACTGTTAAGTAAAATATACAAAAGCAAAACAAATAGAGAAAATAAAAGCTATTATTTTCATGGCTGTGGAACAAAGAGAGGCATCTTAGAAGAAAGGAAGGCGAATAGATACCTCAGAGTATCTGATTTTCAGAATCATTGAACGTGATATCCAAGAATCAATTTTTTTCTTCTTCAATGGCTTGACTTTGTAATAACAGCATATGGAAAACAAAGCCGAAGCCAGCTGTCTCATAGGAGCATACATTTCTTTCTCTTGCTTTCTAAATGCTTTATTTTTTTTGGAAAGCAAACTTCATATCACCTTAGGGCAAGTCTGACTTGGGGAAGATAATCATTTTAGGATTTGATAAGTATAACAATTGCAATTTCTGCAAGATGCTTGACTCATATAAGGCTTAATGTTCTCAGTCATTAAAATGAGTAAGTTATTTCAGATATGTCCTCTTCCACATTTTTGTCATATAAGCACAGAGGAAGATCTCAATTTTTGCCTAATGTATTTGAGAGGCCTATAAAACAATTATATCGTCATAAATAGGCTCATATTTTCATTCAAATACCTTGATTATTGAGAATTTTATTCTAGATCAAGAATTTAATGCCAGTTTCATTATAGATGTACCCCCAAATAATTTAGAAAATAGAGTGCAATGAATATTCATAATTGTCCAAATTCATTTTAAGTACTATGATATAGAGCAGTGTACTCAGTATATCTACAGTAAAATAATATATAATATATTA
>NW_004955407.1:1075193-1091754 GCF_000276665.1 Chinchilla lanigera | reverse complement strand
TAATATATGTTTGTATCATGTAATCCTCTGCTAGATATTATTCTCCTGTTATGAGGAAGAAAATTGTGGTTCAATAACCAGTATGGCATACATAGTTATATTAGAATTAAGAATTTTAAAAACTTATCATACTCTATGGTGTTATGGTTGATACATTGTGTCAACTTGGGGAGTCTAGAGGTTTGGCTCAGTGACTCAGCAGGGAGCCAGGGTGATTACTTTGTATATATCCTGAGCCTGTAAAAATAGAGATAGAGATTATGAGTGCTACATGGAGATTATGTGAGTGCTACACCCTCCTGGGTGCCAGTAGCCAGTTTATAATGTAAGGGAGAAAAAGAGGCTGCTTGCCACCAATTTCTCCTTTTGCTCTTGTTGCTTTGCTGTGTTTTGCCTCCATAAACGTTTGCCCTGTGCCGTGTGCCACTCTGCCTCGGAGCCAGCCAAGTATAGACTAAAACCTCCACAAACTATAAGCTAAATAAACCTTTCCTTCCTTCATTTTGGGAGTTGGGTATTTTGTCTCAGCATCAAAAAAAAGTAACCAAGACATATGGGTATAATTTAAAGAAACTAAGGTATTACAGAATATATATATATACTATAAAGTAATTTCATCACTCAGGTGCACTTATTATACAAACTTTAATTAACATTAAGCTGCCCCACTAGAATTTTAAAAACCTAATTAATGAGTCATTTGGATAACAGATATCATATGAAAAAAGCCAATTAATAGAGTTTCTCTTAACAGAGGATTACATATTAAAATGATCAGTTAATTAATATCCTGCATTACTAAATAATGTTGGCTAATACTCAGCACAAAGTCCTGGATAGTAAACCTAAGAACAGAAGCCCTAAAATAGAGGGGCCAATAATCGTTGCTTGGCTAAATTATTGATGCTCTTCTATTGGTGGCTTCAGTAGGATGAAAATTTGAAACTTCTTGAAAACAAACATTAGAAAATTAGGTGGAGAAACAGCTAAAGTTTAGAACCTAAACACCAAGAAGTGAGGCAACAGGAACCGGATGTGCTGTTATAGGCTCCATGACCAGTGGGAGCAGACTGGAATAAGACCATAAGATGTGGAGGAGGAATTAGTCTGGGTTAGGAACTATGTAATCTCCCTTTTCAACCCAGAGCTAAGATCAGCAAGGAGTTGAGACAGAGTTACATCCTGGGGAAAGGAGCAAGAGTAAAGGCAAAGGTGATGCTTTATGGGTGGTAACTGGTCGTATTCAAGCATGCAAACAGCTTCTGTGCTTTGGGCCCAGTCTTCCTCCTGTTATCTTACCTCAGAGACCTCTAGGAGCTGTGATGGTTACCCCTTTCCTTGGACACTGTTAGAATCAGAAAGCATGCCCAGAATACAGTATGCACATAGCTCATAATGGAAATAAAGCTCTCCACTATGTGATTATGCTTGGGAGGAATTGGAAAAGCAAGCTAGGGAAATACCTGAAAATGAGAACATTATAAGAAAGAGGACTTGCTTTGGGTGGCCCCTTCTGGAAATCACGTGTGCAGTAATGCCAGGGAAGAGCCATGACAGGGAATAGGAAAGGAGAGAGTGATCTTTCACTGACTCAAACATTCCTTTCTTTAACAACTTCTTCAGCACCTACTGTGATATGTGCTGTGTGCTTGGCTGGGTGCTGGAAGAGGCACTCTGTCTCCCTTGAAGAGCCTCCTTGCGTAGTTGGGGAGGAAGATAAATAAAGCAGATGTGTGGTGAACAGGCAGTAAGAAGGACAGGGATATTTTACAGTGACTGGGAGAACAAAGGAAGAGCACATTTGGCCTTAACCCTTGGGGCAGGGCATGTGGAAAGAAGAAGGCACATGGAGATTCCAAGTGAATGTATGGCGTGGGTGTGTCTTGACAGTTGAACAGAAATTACACAAGTGTATGATGGAGGGTGACTCATAGAACATCTTGTAGTTGCGATGTAGCCTATGTAGTATATTTGTAAATTAAAGTACCATCGACAGCTATATCAGGGTTCCAATCAGCAGACATAAACCTCAAGGTAATTAGAACAGGAAAAGTTTAATATAAAACATTGATTATAACCAGATTTAAACAGAGGGATTACCTAGCAAGAAGAGAGCTATAGAGGATAAAGTAATAGCAAAAGGCATAGCCAACACCTTTGCAGGCTGAGCTAGGAGGCTCTTCCCCCACATCCCACCCCCAGGGCTGAGATCTAAACCTTGCTGAAGAGGGCATGTATGTGATCTCTGCCTAGCAGAAAATCCCTGGGGTGCTGAGCCAGTAAATTTTGCTGAAAATTTGCTCTCAGAAACTTGCTGGATATTGAACTGTACCTAGGAAATCTGTTCACAAAGATCTGTCTCACTAGAGGTTACAAAACTGCATGAAGGGAGCATAGGGAGAGACACTGGATACCACATAGCACCGAGCCTCATGGGAACCAGGTGCTGGAAAATGCTGTGTGGCACAAGAATGCCGTGCTGGAATAGCCCCTTGATCTGCAGGCACCAGCTGCTGCCAGGGAGCCTGCCAGAGCTAGAAGAGCTAAGTGATGGAGCGGGTGCTGGACGAGCTGCACACCCTCCAGGAGCAACCTGGAGTGCTGTCCTAGAAAGACACTCCTTTCTTGCCCAGTGCCTCTAGAAGCCCTCTGGACAAAACTTGGCATCATAAAAGTTGGGGAAAAAAAAGTACCCAGCCCCATTTTTTTGCAAAAAGGAAAAAGTAAGAATGAATTTAGAGTCCAGGCAACAAATTCATAAGTAACACAGTGGACATCAAAAGGAGGTATTATAATTATATAATATATATATATATATATCTTAATGTATAATATTTGATTACATCTGCATCCCCCACTGAACTATAAGCTTCAGCAAGACAGAGATTATTTATCCTGTTATTTTCTGAATCTCTCATCAATGCTTAGTTCATGGTAGTAGGTTAATAAAGAAAAAACTACTTGAATAAATAATTCAACAAATCATTTCAAGTTTTGTCAAGGTAGTCTTTCCAGTCCAAAAGCCTGGTCTGCTGTTCTTGGTGCCATTCAGAGGTAATGGCCTGTTCATTAACTTCACATAAGTCAGGAGTGCTTTTAACACCAACAGATGTGCTGGTCACAGTCTTCCTACTCACATTTTTAGACTACATATGAGAGTTCTGCCCTTTCTCTCAGAATTTCAATAATCTCTGCCAGTGGAGAAAGTTTCAGGACTGGACAGATCACTGTTACCAGCCACGTTTTCTTCTCTATGGCTACTGCTTCAGAATTCCTTCTTCACTATTCTCTTCCCAGAAAGCAAACACAAGAGAAGTAAAAGGATAATTAAACTCTCAATTTTCTTTTGTATTTGTTTACTCTAACATATTCAAAATACATATACTCACAGTTTAGGCAGTTTCGGTAAAGTATGTTTGAGTTTTAAAAAATATGCTGCCAGTAGAAAATTAATAACTTGAGCTATGACTGTCAGAATTTTTGAAGTAATGGCCTTTACAGAAAGTACATTATTCAAAATAGTTTAAAATATGCAAACAATGCACAAGGAGATTCATAGGCGATAAAATTATCCTAAGCAAGAACAAAATTTCCCTGATCTTTAAGGGGATTTAGCTATTAATTTCTAAAAGCTGAACATAGTTGACATTTCAAATTGAATTGTTACTGAAGTAATCACATCCAATCTCTTTGTTAAATGTTCAAAGTAGAGACCATGAAATATGCATGTTACCAAATCAAAGCAGTCTTTCTTCAGAGTACAGAATTTTTATTTAGATAAAAAGCCTGGTGCTTTTGAGTTGAAAGTAGAATAATCTCTGAATGTAGGTTTCTCTTACTCTGTATGGAAAATTCAAGTGTAGATTCCAAGAGAGTTATGCCATGTTTATTTTGTAATTCACCTTATTAAGTATCCATTAAATGGAAGTAAATTTAAAAATTATGACTTGATTTTGACATCAAGTTATTTAATCTCTGATAGTTTACATTGAGAAAATGAACTCATTCAAGGCATATTACATATCACAAATACTTTCCAAGACCACATTTCCCGAACTGTAGCTTACTGTTTAAATAAATCTTTGCAAAGCAACATAATTTTCTAAAAAATCATATGTAAATAATAATGGATGTGAACTCAGATGTTCGCAACCATAAAATGATTATCTAATAACTGATGATTGTGTAATATCCCCAGAAAAGTCCTTTAAATCCAATTTTACTAGTACTCTTTTTGTATATTAATATTACTGTCATATCAGAAATTCTAGGAGTTCATAGTAGGTCTGCAATAAATATTTGTTGAGTGAATAAGTTGACTTAGACATTTGTAGTTCTAGTAATATCAAAGAGGAGTACATTGATTGTTTATATTTCAAGTTAATTCTTTGTAATTTGTATTTACTCAAGGGCACTTCTTCACTTACCATGGGCCCCTGGAGTATTTGAAAGTGCCTCTCTTCTCGGGAATATCTATTCTACCCATAGGTTCTCTCTTATAGAACCTACACAGAAGAAATACAACATTTACAAATGATCTCCAAACTGCACAGTTTTTTCATCAAAAATAGATGGGGGAATTGCATAACATGTGAATTAAATGAACTATTGATATATTTGAGTATCTGAAAGTCATTTACACTGTTGACTTTAGTTATAAGATAACCACACATCTTGGAATTTGTAAATTTTGGGAACATTAGGGAATAAATTTTTAATATTTCCAGTAGAGTCCTAAAGAAAACATACTAGTTCCAAATGGGATAATTTGCTGTTGATAAGACTCAAGAAGCAGAGATTATTTTTTACCGAAATAGATGTCTGTGTCTCCTACCTAGTGCTACACTCCTCAGAAAGCTGCCTCATTGAGGTTTTCTCAGCATAGTGAACAGCTAATGGCTAATGTAGCAACTACAGGGGTTTCCAAACATGGATCACTTACTTCCATGTACATATTTTGTTGTTTTAATGAAGCTAATTTAAAAGTTAAGTTTTTACAAGTTTTTATATGCCAGACCTTTACATTTTTCCACATATATACAAGCCACTGCAGTAGCAAACAGAACTTAGCCCAGGACGATTAAAAGGAAAAGGATTGTCCTGTTGCTCTGAAAGAGCTGATGAAATGCAAAGATAGAGACAAAGTTTAACAACTTGATAGGTCAGTGGGGGAAGTTGGGCTTTATATACTGAGGTTTCTGAGAATGATGTTTAAGATATTACAGTTTTCCAGACTGAAGACTCTTTTTCTTTACATGTTACACCTTTCAGTCTGGAATCCTAACTTTCCCTCAGTTATTTTTACTAAACAAAGAAAATTTCAAATGTGCTCACTATTTAGTTTATTCTGCCCAGCAGAGTCCATCTGAGTTAGGCAAAAATCTAAATACTCTATTTTAAAACATAAATTTATATCATATAATCACTTGAATATTAAATTTGGTCTAATATTAACTGTTTACCTTGCAGTAGGTGACATTGTGCTGCGTTTGGAATACAAAGGTAACACATGTACTGCAGGGGTTCAGATTCCACGGGAGATTGTTTTCCATCTTATGCATTTTCATTTCAAAATAAAGATAAAAATTATAACTGATAAATGGAAGATGATCATTAAGCTCCAATGATGAAAAGAGATATCTAGTCAAAGTATAAAGTTTGAAATCAGCAGGACCTATGTAATTACTGGAGAAGTGAATGCAGCTGAAATCATGCAGGAAGAAAAATATGTCTAGGGGAAAAGCTATCAGTGGTGGAAGACAAAAGGGGGGACCACAGAAAGGATATGGGCAAGTTCAAGGCCAGCATCATAAGCAAACCAAAATGAAATAGTACGTAGCATTATGAGAGCAGAGACTTTTACAAAGCAGACAGGTGAAGTAGCATGAAGACATCTTGTCCTGTTAAATTTGTCTTAGAGAAAACCATTCCTACAAGGGGGAAGGGTTTTGGGAAGCAAGAAGGCTGGTTACTGAAATGTGTCCAGAAAAAGAGATAAATGGCACTTACTTAATCGACAGTTATAGTGGTGCCTCAACTCACAAACTTAATTCTTTCCACAATTCTGGTTGCAGACAAAATGATGAGAAGTGAATAAAATTCAGTGGTCAGGTGCAATTTTGACCTTGTGGGGGAATTTGATTCAGTTCTCATCCAATTCAGTTTGCAAGCAGAATCATGGAAAGAATTGAGTTTGTGAGCAGAGGTGCCACTCTGTAAAGAACAGTATTGGTACTTTGTTTACTAAACTGCAAAACTGTGTTCAATATTTTTATAAGACATTCAAAAGTGAAACAAATTGAAAACCCTAAGAGAAAAGTAAGGAAGGGTTGGGACAGGATCTATACTATGAGCACAGGGGGTTAGGGTGGAAGGAAATGTGGGCATCTGCTCTGGAGACAGAGGAAGAAGCATTGCAAGCATAATGTGTGTAACTGTAGAGGTAAAGAGATGGAAACTAAGCAAGGTCTGGGAGTAAGACCATGCTGACAGATGCTTACAGAAGGGAGGGGAAGGTTTGAAGTATGGCCATAGGAGTGAAAGCTAGCAAGTTAAAGAATGAGTAAATGCCTTTAGCAGAAGCCCCGAGAAAAAGAGTATGTGAACTCCCACTGTAAATAGCCTACACATAAAAATTTACCAGAATGTGTACACACTATGTACAGTATTTATATCCTCCCAAATTCATAGATTGCAAGGCTAACCCAGTGTGACAATGTTACACAGGCTGCATGGCCCTGACAGGTAATTAGGTCGTGAAGGTAGAACCTTCATGATGTGGTCAGTGTCCTCAATAGCAGTTACCGGAAAGCTTTCTCACCATCTTTCCACCAAATGTGAACATAAGGACATTACCTCAGCCTAAAACCCAGAAAGCACCCTTGCAGGAACCTAATGATACTGGAGTCCTATGTCATTTCCAGAAGTGCAAGGGGTTCTTTTGGTTACAATTCACCCATCTATGGCACTTTGTTATGGAAGCCCAGACTGAAAGACACACACACACACACACTTGCACGTCATGTAATTATTTTGATGAATCATTCAAAGTCAGAAGCAGCAAGAGGCTTTTTGTTTGTTTGTCTTGCTGTACTGGCAGTCAAACCCAGGGCTCATATCCGCTAGGCAAGCATGGTACCTATTACCTACATCTCCAGCCCAGAGCCTTTTTTAAAAATTTACTTCTAGGAATTTTTCTACTTTGCTTAAGAATAGTTCTAATTTTTTACTAAGAAATAATTCCATTTAATGATTTTCCTAAGCAGCATTTATTTGGCAGTCTAATGATATAGAATTGAACAGCTGTAAACACAATAAAGTCTTTCTAGCAAAATAAATGTGTATTTTGAATTAGATGCAATATCAAAAGTAGGGCTAATTTTAATTGCTCACTCTTAGAGTTTGAACACTTAAAACAGTTACTAATGGAGCCGTGCTTTGTGGTTATTAAATCTTATAATTTAACATATAATGAAATAGAAGGGAAAATTGCCCGTGAGACTGGTTTTTATGTGAAATAGTAGCAGATGTTTCTGTGACGTGGACCAGCTTCTCCACCAGCACGCGTGATCTGCTCTTGGGGTTTTCTTTTCCTGGGCTCCTCTGCCAGTGATGCAGCAGGACTGTTCCTAGGAAAACCTGGATTGTGGGATTGTGGATTGGATTGTGGGATTGAGGGGATTCCCTTCCACTTCATGCTCAGTCTCTTCGTGGTATCCTTTGGTTTTCTTCAGAGCTCTTCCATTAATTGAGCTGATCTTTCTCACTGAGTCCCATATTTGTTTACTGTTTGTATCCATAACGTATAATTCCAGAGGTGCAAGTGCTGAGTGTCTGGTCCTTGGCACTGCATAAATATTGCTTAGTTAGTGAAAAGCAAAATACAGTAACAGATGTATTCTGTAGTGTGCTTGGCTAAATTCACTGAAACACAATGGCAAACCTCTTAGAGCTTTCAACAACACAGCCTGCTGCGGCAAATGTGCCGTAGGTTCGCCACGCCTGCGTTGAAACGGGAAGCATTTTCCTAATAGTGGGAAGTGGTGCTGCAAGTCCCTGTGAGTTGCCAACACCTGCATTATCTGAGCCAGAGAAGCCCATCTCTATGTGCTGTTTTGTCCGCATCAGTGACGAGGCACATTGTAGTATTTACAATATGTTGTCAAAGTTTAGGAATATTGCAATGCCAGCATTATCTCTTGTAACATCACTCATATGTTCCTGTGAGTGAGGAAGAGACACAATATATCACCCGTACAGTGTCAGTGACTGCTTCTTGGGGAATGTTAATATCGTAGTGATTTTGAATTATTTAGCATTTTTATCTAATTTTTAAGTCTTGTGAATAATTTGTAGTGGTCTGTGGGAGTGTTTGGGGCATGCCTGTAGCATCTTGTATATATGCTAAAGTGGAAAGTACTTCAAGAGCTATTGCTCAAATTCACCAGTGTTTGTTGTACAATAGCCATTCTAGGACGTCTCAAGACCCTAAGTAAAAGTTGTTGAGGAGGAGAGGATAAGCCATTTGTGTCTGTGTGTGCATTGCCATGCCAGTGCCTGGTTTCCTGAGTATGATCCCAAAATTGTCTCGCTAAAAATAGAATTAATTAATGAAGAAGATAAATAGTCTATAATTTAACCAAAATATCAAAATTCTAGGAGATGTTTGCTATCAAATGATATAATTTATGTTTGTAATCTGGACTTTTACATGTCGATTGTAGTGATTATTTTCCCCAAAGTACTCATCCTTAATTTAAGCATCTCTTACCAAAAAAGTGGAAGGAGATACTCTATTTGTCAGTGATTCCAAAAAGAGCTCCCTGAGCCAATACTGTGGTTTATAACAACTTAGACCACTGTTTCCACACTTCACACACCCAGCAATGCCTTGCTAATCTTTTCACTGCTTACAATTCTCTGCTTCTGTGAAGAAGATAATTGAAGTAAGCAGTGTTATTCATAGGAATGTGTCTTTTTTATTGAAAAGTTGGGAACTGTTATGGGTTGCATTGTGTCTCCCCATAAAGATAATGAAGTTTTCATTCCCAGAACTTGTGAATATGATACTGTTCAGCTAGTCTTTCAAAATGATCAGATTAAAAATGACACTATTACATCAGAACCTAATCTAATATAACCAGTATCCTTTAAATGAAGTTTGGACACAGACACAGAGGCAAATACGCAGAAGGCAGACGATGTAAAGACACAGGAATAACACCGTCCCTAAGCCAACACATTAGAACTGCAGCACGAAACAAATTCTTCCTCACACCTCTGAAAGGGAACCGACTCTTTGTGCACTTTGGTTTTGGAATTTTATTTCTAGAGCTGGGAGACAATGAAACGCTGTTATTAAAGCCACGCAGGCTGTGTTGCGTATTTTCCAAGGAGCCAGGAAAGTAGTACAGGGACAGAAACAAGTTGAGAATGATGGTCTCGATAATAATAACTGACTGGAACAATGTACACATGTTCAGTTTGTTATCACGACTTAGAATAGTGAAAAGGCACCTTTATTAATGAGTAAGGTCATTTTCAAATCCCTGATCTTTTTACATAAATATCTGTAGGCAGTATTAAAAACTATTCCAAAAAATACAATTTGCCGACTCCTTATGGTAACTTTTTGCCTGAATGTCAACTGTTTTCAAACACTTTTTAATCTAACCTTAGATTTTCCCAGTAGGCATGGTACATATCAGCTCTTAAATTAACTATGTGTCTTCCTAGGTTGAGGAGCCTATTGTGAGGAATGTTTTGCTCACAGCATGTGGGTCTCCCCCTAGGCTTCAGATCAGCTTCACATCGAAAGCTCTAAATGCTTGCAGCATAGCAGAGCGATGTGCCCTCTTCTATTCATCCTCCCTTCAGTTATCGTTTTTTGGGGGAGAGACTGCTCTTTTACATACAGTACTCTATACATGACTGAATTTACAATAAAGTAAGACACTGCTCGCTCCTGATATGTACATCTGGTATATGAGATTGCTTCTTTTTTCACTCTTATTAAAGAGGTCAAGGGATTCTAGGCATCCAATTTGTACGTCTTCCTTCAAATTCCTGCTTTCACCTGACTCCATGTTTCTTTTGGATAAAAATCATGGCAGGAAAAGAATTTCTTTACAGAATAGTGTTATAACTATTCTTCTAATTTTTCCAAAATTAGATTTCTTTTGAACTCTCCTTTTTGGTCTCAACAGTTAAAATGACTGTTGAACGAAAGAATTTAGAAGAAAATAACAATGTAATTATTTCCTTGAATAATAGCTAACCCAGACATTTCTTCTACTCTATTTGGAATTTTTAAGCATTAGAGTAATTTTCTCGAAGGTGAATTACTAGAGGGAAACTCAAGAATCCAAGGAAGGAGAACAGTTAAGCTGCTCAAACTTCTTATTCCACTTCCTTTGTCCACTGTTGCAGATCAGCAGCAGGAATAAATATAGTCTAAGGCAAGGAGACAAGAAAGACAGTATTATCTTTTACTCCTGAAAAGAAACATCAGAGATTTTTTTCATACAATAAATGTTGATTTAACTATATGTATATAACACTGTACAGAAATCCTCATTAAGATACTGACTGCAAAGAGAATGTAGCAAATCATTTAAAAAGATCATGCATCATGCCCAAATAGGAGTCATTCTAGGACTGGAGGATGGTTCAACAAATGTAAATGAATAAATGTGATACATCACATAAACAAAAACAAAAGCAAAAACAAAAATCAAATGACATTTCACTTTATACAGAAAAAGCATTTGACAAAACCCAAAATCTATTAATGGTAAAAACACAGAAGAAATAGGAATAGACCTTTATGTCCAACTGAGAAAAGCCAGGTTCATCTTCACCCTCTACTCCATTACGGAGATGTATGTGAGAATACATAATTCTCCTTTGTTTCCAGTTATTGAACAGCACTTGCAAGTCTCATTTGAATTCAGACTTTTTAGACACAGTTCAGAAAACAATGCTATGAGTTGTGGCATGCAAATAATAACCCTTTGACTTTATTGTTTTCTATTATTTTGATCCAGTAACTATATTTGTCTGTTTCTTAATAATGTAAAACAAGAAAAGTTTTGGAGTTTCCTTCTTCACTTATGTATAAAGTTATATCTAATGACAGTATTGGATTCATTATTTAAATGAAAATTTTAAGAATGTTTAATTAAATTAACAGAAGAAAATGGTAAATAATCCAAAATATTTGATATAAATGTTGCACTTTAAAAAATAAAACATTGCTAATTAAGCTATATTTTAAAATTAACAGATACTCTAAGAATAGACTATCTGGTACTGTAGTATGCAGTGGTTACTTAATACTGTACTGCAGAAAAATAAATTCTATGCTGTACCACTAGTAGGAGTATAATTTAGTATAAGTTTTTATAAAGAAAGTTGGAAATATGTATAAAAGTCTGAAACGCGTGTGCCTATTGGAACATATCAGTTTCAATTTTATTCATATCCTACATATTAATTCAAATAAATACACATGTATACCAGTATAAGTGCATGGATTTTCTACTTGCAACAGATAAAGAGAAACAAAAGAGTAAAAAAGAAGGAAGGAAGGAGGAAGGAAAGAAGGATAAGAGAGGAAAAGAGAGAGGAAAGAAAAAGAAAGAAACAAACAAAAAGTAAAGAAAGAGAGAGAGAAAAAGAGAGAAAGAAAATGAAATGGCTATCAAGAGAAAGGCTGGTACAAGAAAGGATAGCACCTTCATAAAATACATCATAATATGTTGTAATTAAATGCAAGAAGATCCAAGTTTAAGATGTACCCATAGTGTTCTTCAATCTGTGTAAAATAACATATATTTCCCACAGTTTGATGGGAAGCTTCAGTCAGAAATGAGTAAATGAATAAAGATGAAGTAATTCATGAAGAAAAAGTATAGATGACCAGTAAGTGTTGAAGAGATGCTATCTCTGGAATTTAAAGAAATTCAAATAAACTGAACAGTGAAATATTAATTTACATTTGTAGAACTTGTATACATTGTTTTAAAATAAAAATGATCTCCTCTGAGGATCTCCAACTTGACAGTGACTTTAATCAGCCATGTTGGACTCCTTCATTAACTAATAAAATTGACAATTTTGTCTGAATCTTTAGGATGTCCTAATTATAGGGGAAAGATACATCAGAAAGTGAAGGGAAAAGATCCATTTTACCCCAAGTGCAGAAAAGCAGACACTATTCTACATAATAATGCTCATTCTGGTAACATGGTATATTGAATGGCTTTGTAAAATGTGGCATTTATACACGATGGAGTACAACTTTGCCACAAAGCACAAAAGAATCAAAATCACTCCATGTATAGTATGACTGTGGTATTGAAGGTATAAATCGTAAAAACCACTGAAAATTTAACAGCTGGAAACTTAGTAGCATTTTCCAAAACAATCAGTGGGTCATGGAATAAGGCACGGAAGGAATTAAAGAATATTTGGAACCAAGTGACAACATGAAGAAAATGCACAAGAATCTATGCAACACAATAAAACCTGCCCTAAGAGGGAAGTGTATTACACTCAATGTTCATATTAGAAAGAGAGTGTGCAAATAAATAACCCAATGCTGAATGTCAGGATACTTGAAAACCGCCAGCAACACAAGCCCAAACTTAGTTCCAGTACTGAAATCATAAAAATGGAAATTGATGAAATTGAGACTAACAACAACAAGCAATGAGCTGGGTCTTTGAAAGAACTAACGAAATAGATAAACCGCAGCAAAACTTACAAAAAGAAGGAGAAAAAGCACACACTAATGCAATTAGAAATGAAAACTGTAAAACCACAGTGGGTATCACTGAAATCTAGAAGATGGTAACTACTATGAAAAATTGTACTCTAACAAAATGAAAAAGCTTGAAGAAATGGGCAGATACCTAGACACATGGATTACCACAACAGCACCATGAAGACGTCAAAGTTCTTAATACACCAATAACAAGCAATGAAATCGAGACAATAATAAAGCACCTACCAACTAAGAGGAGCCCAGGTGCTGGGAAAGCTGGAGCTCTCTATGCAACAGATTGAGACTAGACCCATATCTCTCAACATATATTAAGCTAAAATAAAAATGTATCAAAGGTCTGTGTTAAAACACAAATACTTAACCTACTGGGAGATAAAATAAGTAAAATTCCTGAAGTCCTAAGTATAGGCAAGGACTTTTTGAAAAGAACACAAAGCACACAAGAAATAACAGCAAGTACCAAGGAATGTGATTACCTGAAATGAAAAAGCTTCTGTATAGCAAAAGGAAACAGCTAACAAGAGTGGGAGACAACCTACAAAACATGAAAAAGAATTGTCAGCTACACCTCGGATGGAGGACTAATCTCTAAATATATTTTTAAAACTCAACAAAATTAGACTTCCCCAAAATGAAAAAAAACAGTTCAAAAATGAGCCACTGATAAAAAGGCACTTCTCAGAAAAGCAAATAGAAATGGCCAGTAAATACATGAAAAAAGGTTCCACTTCATTGGTGATTAGAGATACGCAAATTAAAACAACATTGAGACTTTAGCTTACTCCAGAAAAGGCAATAATCAATACATGAAGTAGTAATAAATACTGATAAGGCTGTCGTGGAAAAGGAGCCCTCCTACATTACTGGTGGGAATGTAAACTAGGAGTGTCATTATGGAAAGCAGTACAAAGATTAAAAATAAAAATGGATATTCCACTTGTCCTAGGTATCTCCTTTCTAGGTATCTACCTAAAAGAATTAATGACATCATATTAGATGGACACAAGCATACTCTTGTTTATAGCAACATAATTCATAATAGCTACATTTTGGAGGCAGTCTATATGTCCATCAACAGGTGAATGAATAAAAGGTAGTACGTATACAGGATGGAATACTGTTCAGCTATGTAAGACAAATTTGAGGTGTGCCTTGAAATAAATCAAATATGAGTTTAAGTACTGTATGATTTCTCTCATATGAGAAATGCAAAGTATAAAATAAATAAAGTAACAAGAAATATTAATAAAGTGAAATAAGGATACATGTCTTGAAACAGGAACCAGACCAGACCAATAGTGGAATGAAGCGGGTGGGGCAGGGAGAATATGTAAGATGTGCCACGTACATGTACACAGTGTGTCCTCAACGAACGTAACCACTGTGTGTTGCCAACATGAGTTAAAGAAAGAAAGCAAAACAAAAGGGGGGAGGGTATCTCGAGTTGGATGGAGGGAGGAGAATGGGAAGTAGAAGAGAAATAAAAGGAGTAAAGATAAGTTGAGCGCAGGTGCCCACTCCATAGGATGAATATAAACATCGTACACTGCTAACTTGTGCTAATAAAAACATTGGAACAAAAGAATGGGGAAAGAAAACAATTGTAAGAGGCTTAACTTAGGATGAGAGAGGGTAAGAGAGAATTTTAACAGTATGACACATGTGCTGTTCACATGTTTGAATTTTTTGCTCATTTAAAAACACAGTATTCAGGGCTAGGGCTTTAGCTCAGCGGCACAGCACCTGCCTGGCAAGCGTGAGGCCATGAGTTCAATTCCCGGTACCAAAAAAAAAAATAATAGAGTATTCATATTGAAATATATATTAGAAAACCTCAGTATTTAGATGCCATATGTGGCATTTTCCTCCAGTGTGTCATTTGAACCTTCATGCTTAGAGATCGTGTTTTATCACCACAGTAGTGTGATTCATCATGGGGTTTCTCAGTATCACTCACACTTTTCATGGCAGTACAATATGTTTACCTTTGCAAATACAGGTGCCACTCTAACTTCGTTCTTTTCTGTTGTTGAATAAAATGTTGGAGTTGCTTTTCAGCTTAATAGTTGTCATAAAAAATACATTTTACTTGATAACATCTATATTGCATAGTAAATTTTATTTTTCCCTTTCTACTTTTGTTACAAGCTGCAAATTAATTAATTCACCAGTGCCTATTTCCGGCCACATTTTAAAAGATGCTAGCGGTCTTTCAGTGAATGTCTGTGTTAACAGCACAATTAATGAAATAATGTTACCTTCCTGGACGTGGTTATAAAATGCGAAGCAAAACTCTGCGGAGCTGGAATGATAACTAACTCAGCTGTGACCTCTCAGTTTAGGGATGGGGAGGGGAGAGTTAGTGGTACTATATGGAAGCCCTGCATGTTTTGGTGTTTTCTTTATCATAAGACTATTTGCCAAACAAAATTTGCATCAGAAATGAGGAACTTTTCTCCCCTAAAGCCATACAATTCTTCCAGACTACTCATATTTTATAATGAACACTTTTGTAACTATTTTTGCAAGAGGAAGTCTGAAGAAAATATACAAAAAGTTATATAATGAAACTGAATTTAATATATAAAATGTGCAATAATAAGAAGAATATTGAGAGTGAAAAATAGACGTAGTTGTCACTTTGCTAATTGAACTGCAGAACACAGAAATACTCTTAAACTGTCCGTTTAGATTATCTAGTGCTTATACATGAAGTATATATATCTGAAACAGGTGCGCTGTTTTACATCTATGTAACTTCTGTGTGTTTCATTTTGGCTCATTTAAATTGGTATGCATAATGCGTGACTGGAAACTACGATGTCTTCATATTAAAACTTCCAGTCAAAGACATACTGTCATTGATCTTCCCCAGAAGACTCACCCTGCGTTTGAACACGCTCACTCCGCTGCTCTTCCCGCTTTCTGAAGCACTTCTGTACATCTGCTTTTGTGTCTGCAGTTGCATTGTTGTGGCTGCCTTGAAATCTTGAATCAATTCAGTATGTTTGCCTTTGAAGCTCATTCTAACTTTGAGGATGAGCCAAAAGTCTGACCACCATACCCAGTGGATATGTCAGACAGGGACGTGTTACTGTTTTTACAAGCCCGCCTTTCCATTGGGTGGCACCTAGCAGCAGCGTTAACTATTTGGTCACGCTTTTAGACACTGATGAAGAAGGACTTCCATGTGGAGAGCCAGTTTTTCCAGTGCCATTTATTAAAGAGGCTATCTTTCTTCCAGTGAACCTGCTTGGCCCCTTTGTCAAGGGCAAGGTGGCTGAGTGTCTTTGTGGTCATGTCTACATCTTCCTTGTACTACTATATGTTGGTTTACTGAAAGGAACTGTTCATGTGTAATTGATCAATCTTGCATGCCTATATCTGGTTATATGTGCAACCAGTTTGAAGATGACATTGTGTAGTATAACAACCATTGTTAATATCCTATCATCATGTTTTGAAATTCGGTATCATTTTTATTGCTCTCTATGCCCTTTTGTTTATGTATTTGTTTTTGTGATGTTGCTTTTTTTAAATGAAAACCAAAATGTATATGTATATATAAGGATAGCTGGAGTAGGAGTATTGTTGATGTATGTGGTTTATTTAGAGGAACAGTCAATGCTTAAAATTTTCTTTTCTCTTGACCAATTTTACATGCTTGAATTTGGTAATTAGAATGACTGATCTGAAAACAATATGCAGTATAAGAACCATTGTTGAACTCCTACCATTTTGTATGGGGAGGCTCTGCATCGTTTCCAATGTTTT
>NW_004955407.1:1063173-1074450 GCF_000276665.1 Chinchilla lanigera | reverse complement strand
TTGAGGTTTAATATAGGTGAATGAACTTGCTTAAATTAGGCAAAAATGAATTAAAAATTTATGCTGTCTTCTAAAAAACAAAAGTAAAATTAGAAATAAATTTTAACTTTATAAATAAAAGATCAAATATTTTAACATATAGAGTACTTTTAGAAATTATTTTTTCCAATAGAAAATCAAAGAGTGAAAACAGTTTAAAGAAACACTAAAAAAATAAGTAAACATTAAAAATACAAACAACTAATATGTGTAATAAAAATTAATGTAATCAATATCAGTTAATGTTCTGTGTGATAGCCATTTATCATATATTACAAGTGTTTCTAAGATTTTTCTCAGAAGAATAGATCAAAACCGTCACACACTCTTCTAAATTGAGTATAATTTAAGATAATTCAGGACACAATTTTTATAGCAAAAGATCTTTAAATTGCATGCATGTTGAGCATGTTATTTTCTTTATATGTTAAGGATATTCATATGTAGAAATGAGAACTTACAGTTGCTATAATATATAACAAAGGGGGAAAACCAGTAACCTAGCTGTCCAACTAAGAGATTATTTATGAACTTTCTGATATAATGATAATGAGCTTTCCATGCAGCCATTAAAAGTATTATTAAAATACTCTTTATATTTTGATAATAGAAGATTTATGGAAAAAAATGATATATGTACTTAAAATGTTTTTATAATCACCTGAAATGGTGAAAGAAATTCTCTTAACATATTCAACTCTCAACTTTGTGTATTGAGATGTGATAAATTTTTGAAATTATGAAATGAAAATATTTCATTTAAATATTATTTTAATGGCATATAAGTATAAAAATTTATAGAGTACAAAGTTACATTTTGAAATATATGTACACTGTATGCTGATAAAATTAGAGTAATTAGTATATCCGTCATCTCAAATATTCTTTGTGGTGAAATTTTCAAAATCATCTTTTAGCAATATTCAGACCACACCATCCATCATTCTTCCTGTTTTAATCTCCTGTGCAATAAAACACAGTACTTATTCCTCCTGCTTGTAGCTTTACCTTTTGATAACCTCTCCCTCCGCCAGCCAATAAAATGGCCATTGTTTTCCACTTATTTCTATGAGATCAACTTCTTTAGGTTCTACACATGAGTGAGGTCATGCAGTACTTAACTTTCTGTATCCAACTCACTTCATTTAACAGTGTCCTCCAGATTCATCCGTATGTTCACAAATGGCAGGATTTCAGTTTTGTGGCTCAGTTGTGTCCCGGTATGTATGTGAGTTACATTTTCTTTGTGCATCACCTGTTGATACATACTCAGGGTCTTGTGAAGAGTCCGCCGTCGACATGAGGTTGTGCATGTCTCTCAACACACTGACTTCATACATCCAATGACTGGCCTGTGAGTCTTATGTAATGTTACTTTTAATTTTCTGGAATATTTATTGTTTCCATAATAGTTGTACTAACCTATAGCCCTGTAATATTCTGTAATGCCTCCTTTTTTGTCATCCAGACATTGTTATTTCTTGCATTTACCTGGTGACAGGTAAAGTTAAGCATGTTTTTCACTAGACCATTCACTGCTTATTTGTTTTCTTTTCATAAGTGTTTGTTCATATCTTTTGCCCTTTTTTAACTTGGATTTTTTTTTTTGCTCTTGCGTTTCTTATTCTTTTATAATGAATATTAGCCCTTTGTCAGACATACAATGTGTTGATATTTTCTCCCACACATGAACTCTTTGATCTGTTGTTGTTTCCTTTCCTTTGCATAAACATTTTAGTTTGATGTGATGTCATTTGTCTGTTTTCCCTTTATTACCTATGCTTTCAAGTATTATCAAAAAGATCCTTACCCAGATCAGTGTCATAGAGTTTTTTCTCTGGTCTTTTTTTCTGATGATTTTGTCACTTCAGGTCTTATCCTTAAGTATTCAATCCATATTGAGTTAATTTTTGCGTAAAGTAAGAGATGATTTTTTATTTCATCCTTTTCTCTGCACATGGCTACCCAGTTCCCCTAGCATCATTTTTTAAAGAGACAGTCCTTTTCCCAAATGCTACTTGTGAGTCTAAAGATAATTGTTAAGAAGGTCTTAGAATTTCTTAAAAATACATTTATTTTATGGCTGGATTGATTACATAAAAATACTTTCATAAACAATTTTAATTTCTGTGAGTAATTTTAGTTTACCACTAAAACAGTCATAGGCCACATGATAGCTTCAAGATATTCTATTTTACAATACTTCCAGGAACAACTTTTAACTGGTTCCTATACTTAGTTTAATACCACCAAGTTAATCAAAATTTTACAAAGAAATCTTTATTTTCCCAGAAGACAATTTATACAAATGATATATGTGGCTGTAGTATAACAGCTTAGTGTGATCTGTACACATCATTCCATTAGCCCTTAGCAATTGTGGCTTTTCTGCTCAGAAAATCACGGTTTTAGTGATGAGGTTGAGGAACTTTGACAATCTGAGTTACAAAATTTCTGTCAAACTTAATGTGATACCATTATAAACACCAAGGACAGCACACATGGCCACCGTGTTTATGCACAGTGACTGCTGATGGGGTGACCAGACACTCTTAATCAGGTTTCTGTGGAGGACTGAAGCGTGTCCAGTGCTCTGTGACATGTGCTTTATATACGCTGGTCATCACAGCGAGTTGTTGACAGCCTAATCTGATATGTGTCACAGACGTGTACTCCCTTCATAGACCTTAAAATTTCATTCAGAAGAATTTATTATGACTACTCAAGTACAATAGAATGATAAGTAAATGTTGCTATATAAGTGGCATTGTTATTTCTTTTTCCTTTATGTTTCGCTACTTATTTTAGATCTCAGGAAGGAAACTGAGCTTTGATTTAATTTTTATTTTTACTTCTTAAGACACTTTCTCTTTTCAGTTAGCCAAATATATTTTTCTAATCTTAGTACATGAAATTGAGAAATGCTATTTTTGAAAATGATAAGATACACTTGCATACACAATTAGGAAACTATTTATATGCCATTATAAATCAATATTATCTTAATCTTTGTAAATTATTCAACTATTATAAAATCATTATGCAATAACTGTTTTAAAGTTCTGAGCTATAATATTGTTGTCATGGGAAAATAAAATATTCTGGGTATAATAAAGGCATAATTTCCTTCAGTATTTAAATCCAGTAATTGTTTAGATATGTGCTAGGCATGGATCCTAGTTTATCTGTATCATAGTTTGTATGTATGTGGGAAAAAGTTATTATAAAACTTACTGATTTTATAAAATAAGGAATTTAAAGCAACACAAATGTTAAATAATTTTACGTAGTCTGTCACATTTTTAATTGTTTTACAATGTTAAAATTATACCACTCTATTGTGATACATTTGAGAAATGGAAAGGTATTAAATTACATAACCTACTAAGAGATAGAAGTATAAATATACTCATCTGCACATGAATATGTTAACATGTATTTTCTAGCATTCATCAGCCACATTTTACTATATCCAAAATGCTTAAATATATACTGAATTAACAATTACTGATTAAATGTGTACCACTGGAAAAAATCAAAATATTTTGTATATGAGGAATTTTTATTCTTGTGAGTACATTTTAAGTTAAGAATGTTTTAATCTAAAGATTACACTAATCTATAACTTTTTTAAAATTTCAATTTTTGAACATCATTAAACAATGTATTATTAAGATTGCTTGGAGTGCTTAAATGGCATAGAATTATTAAGGAAGGAATAAGACTTGTTGGATTTAGGGCCCATGAGAAGCACATTGAATCCAGTCACACAGAAAAATACTTGCTTGGTTTTCATATATCTGCATCACAAAGCAGTCTTGGGTTCTTTCTAGGCTCTGCTCCTGCCTGAAGAAAGCAGAGTTTGTGGGACGAAAAAGACCTGAACGGCAGAGAGAAGCCAGGGTTATTCTAATCCTAGGTGAATGTGGGTTCTTATAAATAAAAGAAGGAGAGTTGTGGGACAACTTCTGTGTGTGGAGTCCCATCTGTCTTCCCATATTGCTACAGGCACTGAAAGGGCTTTTTAATGGAGATATTGTGTCCATTCTTCTGAAGGGGCCATATGCCTGAAGACTACATCTGATATTCAGTTGCTTAGGAAAGACTACAAAGGGTTTATTGGTCTGGTTTTCAGTCTTTACGTAGGGTAATTAACTTTATAAGTTCTTGTAAGATCAAAAAGTGAATCTGATGCTAGAAAAAGTAAAAAGGAGGGTGAAGAGAGGGGGGTAAAGAAAGGAATTACAATGTGTGATGTACATGCACCAATCCCCTACAGTGAATGTAATCATTATGTACCACAAACATGTACTAATAAAAGTCAAAACAAAAGCAAAGGGTCTCCTGGTTGCATTTAACATCAGACTTGAATGATGACACTGTCAGTTGTAATGGATGCTGATCCTTTTCCCTGTATGTCTAGGATATATAAACAGACAGAGAAGCTTTCAATCTTAAGAAATGGGAAGTGCTCAGAAACCAGGCAGGTGGGAATTCAGAGCCATCTTCAATTGATTTAGACAATGGAAACTGAGAAGATGTAAGTTGTTTTTCACCTGACTAATGTGGAGCAAATGCATATCTATTTTAGGGGTCTGGACATTAGAGTGGAACATACAAACCCCTTCCTTAGCATGAGAGGTAACCACTTACATCCTTTCCTCAAATCAAAGAGGCTTAGCCAATAAGGCATCGGGTCTCTGTTTATGCGTTTCTTTACTGTTCAGTGCAAACTTCATCAATATTTTTTCATTTATTGAGTGTGTTGGTTTGGGGTTTATTTTGCAAGGGGAACAATATAATACAGGACACATACTTTATATGATTATTTATAATAGTCACCCAAAGAACAATACACAAAAGAGTGCAGGAAATCTGTTCACACACTAAGACCAAGGAATCCAGCTGAGGGCCTGGGTCCCACAACAATGTCCTACATGAGTCCAGCTGAATACCTAGAGCTCATAACAATGCTTCCCACAAATCCAACTGGAGGACCAGAGCCCATGATAATGTCTCATGCAGGCCTGTTTCACGGATCTGCTGGGAAGGCCCAAAGGTCAGTGGTAGAATCTACAAAGTCTGTGCCAGCAGGATGAAGGACCTGTGCTAGCAGTCTGAGGGATCTGCACTGGAGCCAGGAAGTGATGCTCAGAAAAACCAGAGCTCCCCTAAAAGGTACCACAGCCATCCTCAGCAACAGTGAGGTCCTGAGCTCCTCCAATGATCAGGATGGCTGAGTTCCCATCAGGGAAGCCAATGCAGCAAGCTTTTCCAGGAGGCCGGCAGTGCACCGTCTTCCCCTCTAGAAACAGGAAGCGATGCTCAGAGTGAGGACCAGAGCTCCCCCAAAGGGAACTGAAGCCATTCTCAGTGCCAGCGAGGTCCCGAGCTCCTCAGAGGATGAAAACAGCCAAGTTCATCAGTAAAGCCAGCTCCCCACAGCTTCTACCAGCCCAAAACAGCCTCTCTCAGCTCCCAACAGCCTGCTTCTTCTTCTGCAGGTCTGCCTCTTATGTTGCTAGCAACAGTCCTCAGGTGGGCCTCCCACACCCAGCACCACACTGACTCAGTTCAGCTGGAGTTATAAGTTGACCACCAGTTGTCAATCTACTACAATGATGATCAGTCAAAAGCAATTTAAAGATATGTGTATCTTTCTTCCCCATTCAAATATTTTTCATTTGTAGAAACATGTTGAGAGATGTTAAATCACTTAATATCACTGAATCAGCATATGGATATCCCAGGATTTAAATTGAAGGCTTATGTGATTCTAAAGTCTATGCTGGAACTTATAACACCATAACTTGGTGGGGTATTAATTTTATCTTTTTTTTTTTTTTTTTTACAAATATTGAGCAAGGATTATCCATGAGAGAATGTAGTTCCACTTTCTAGGACTCCTCTTTTCCCTGCTTGTATGTACACAAAGCTGTTCTGAGACACTCAAGCTGTCTGATCTCTGAACATGCCTGAGCTTCACCTATATGGGTGCTATGTGCTTTCATGTTATCTTTTTCTCTTAGTCTTGTTTCTTGCATTTTTCCAACTCATGACATAGATTTCCTAGAACTTAATTTTGTGTTTATATATCCACTCTCTCTACCTCTGCTTGACTTCAATCTCCGCTGCTCTTTTGGATTATTTCCTACTTTTGGTTCCCTATAGGCTTCTTGGGAGGGAACTAGGTTATCCCATTTCTCTGTGCTTTGATGATAGACTATATCATTTCTTTGCAATGTCTGTGTCCCTTGATTTCACAAATGTTATATGCACTAACTCACCCCACCAGTACCTGGTCTGCTTTAATGCTTAACATTTCACATGAAAAGAGTCCTCACTAAAAGCTACATTAAGTATTATACTGTAGATACTGTGGAAGTTTGAGAAAAGTTACTGGTGGTTTAGAGCAGCAGCTTTCTAAGGGCAGCATTCAATATGTTTCATAATGAATAAGACCCTGAATAGGTAATGGACTGTAGAACAAGGGCAGAGTATTTGCCATTTTTATTTTATTCCAATGTTATTTTCCAGCTTTTAGAGAGTACAGGATGAAGAAAACAAGACAGATTAGTGTGATGGTCACTCAGGAATTCGCTTACTGTGTGTTTACCATTGGATAAAGAAGTATTTCATGCTTCAACCGCCTGTAAAGCTCTGCCAGTGAGAGCTGGCTAAATATAAGGTCTGATTCCTATGTATCTCAAAGTGTAGTTGACCAATGGTTATCAAAGTTTTTAATAAGATGCTGTTCTATGATCTTTTCACAATTTACTTTTATAACTATTAATGTAACTTCATTTTTAGAAATTAAAATGGTACCTGAGTTAGCAGTCTAAAACTTTATGTTTCTTTAATATTTTTTTTGTCCCATGGTGTTTCTGATGATGGAATGTCAGTAATTTGAAACTCATCCCGTGGACACCCCTCAAAATTTGGAGAATTCTGTAGTCTCAGATGTCTGTCATTTTCCACTTCTGATCATCATTTCAAGGGAGCTATCAAACAAATTGAAATTAAACTTGTATAAATCTGTTCTCTGGATTTGAGAATCAGTAGCCTCAGTTTCCATGATAAGTTAAGTGTAATAAAATTTTGTGTCATATTCACAAGGCTCAAAGTGAGGCCAGCTTCCATCCTAGGAAGTAACAGAGGAGTGACTTCTGCAGAGAATTTGATGAATCATCATATGTAACCACTTAGAGAGTTCAGGGCTTCATAAGTTTTACATCCTATCTACTTTCAAAAATTGATTCAAAGCTCATTTAATTAAATCACACACAGAGACTATTTTCACGACTTCTTCAGAAAGGCAGAGAGCAATATAAATTATAGTATATTCAAGTTGTCTCTGTGTATTTAATTGCTAAGTTGTTCAATGCAATTGATAGTTTAAGTATTATTTAATGTAATAATATTTAATTATTCTAATTGCTATTCATATATTATGTCCTCATGGAGAGATATCAAGGGCCCTTTTCACAAAATTATTATATTTTCTTCATGTCCCAAAATAGAATGGGAATTTTACCTTAAGTCAGTTGAAATAAGCTATTTGCTACATCATGTACTTCAAAATGAAATGTTACTAATTCTTTTATCTTTTTGGTTAGATTTTTTTACAAGGGTATTTTATAACAAATATTGTAAAACCGGGTCTGGGGATTTAGCTCAGCGGCAAAGCGCCTGCCTGGCAAGCGCAAGGTCGTGAGTTCGGTTCCCGGTACCAGAGAAAAAAAAACAAAAAAAAAAACCGAAAAAAAAAACAAATATTGTAAAACCCTTCAGAATTAGAAAACAGAAATAGTAGATTCTTTGTATGTGATTTATGGCTTCATATACTTCAAACAGTTACATGTAAATCACACTATAAATTCACAATTTTTTTTCTCTGAAAGGGCATTATATTATAAAGAAAACAGGTGGTTAGACATTGTTACTTTTTTCACTCTCAATTTACAATGTGCAATATATTCAGCTCAGTAAGTGTATAAATTATGTGAGAATTGAAAATTCAAGAAATGGAAGGGAAAAGGCACTGTACAGTAACTAAAAAGGAAATTCTAATTTATTGCCTCAGATGACCCAAGCTTCATTTGTTCATGTTTCACGGGGGAAACACTGCTGCCATGTTCCCTTTGATGTAGTCCATATCGAGCTGAAATACTGTGTGTAAGCTCAGGTAATGGGGTCATTACCTCAATTTAAAACATTCTATATCTGAAATTGGGATTCATAATGGACTCATTGGCTAAACAGAATTACCACAACTAAAAACAATTTCTAGAAACTTAGGGACTGGAGATTTATTTTTTAAATTGCTCTGTTAGATAACATAGGGAATAAAACTCTAGATATTATAAAAGTCATTTAGAACCAAGTGAAACATAAAAAAAAAATGTAGAAAATAAACGATGTTTATCTCCTAGATGAGCCACTAATAATTATAATATCTAGCATTCGTAGTGTATTTAGTATGTGCAGCCATTTGTTCTTATGTTCTTTTATATTTAATCTTACAAAAGTTCTGTAATGAAGAAATTAGTCTTTTTCCTTTTTACTGAGAACAGCAGGCAGAAACCAATACTGTCCCAAGAATGGGTCGTATGATCTCTGCGTACTGACCAATTTGTACAGAATAGAGTGACTTGCAAAGTTGGTTTTAAATTCCATGTCTTAGAAGTTTGCCATTTTTGCCTTTGCACCTTGGCTCTGATGGAAGCCAGCACAATTAACTCAAAGCTATCTTAAGAGCTATCCAGCTATGGATCAGAACATTGCTAGCTATGAACACAAAAACCTGTGGAATTCTCTGCATTACTATATCACTATTTTTAGAAAGGGCCCAGTTAGAGCCAAAGTTACCCTAAGAACTTGAGCAAGTTAGACTGTGCGCAATACTTATTTATGAATAAATGAGTATGTTTTTTTGCACAGGAAATTCATTCAGAAGTTTCAAAGTACAGGTTCTGTACCCTAGTGGAAAAGTTGATTTTAGGGTGATCATTCAATAGATTTGTGACCTTGGGAAATACATTGGGTCTTTCTACTGTTCAATTCTCCATGCATAAGAGCAGGCTAATGTCTACACTGAAAGCGTCTTAAGGTTAGAGAACGGTTATGTTCTGCTTAGTGTATGCCCACGAGATACTCATGGATGTTACTTGTTTTTTACTGTATGATTATTTTAATCACATAGGCTGCATATTTTTTGTTGCTGTCAAGATGACTCATAATCTAGTTATGTCTCAGTGTAGCTTCTAGTATTTTAAGTTAAAAATTTGAACTTATAAAACTAAGAAGTGCCCTGTTTTTATGTCAGTGTCTCAGTTAGTGGGCAGTGTGTTATCTGAACATATCTGCCTCTTGCCTGGGTGTGGCAGAAGGCACACTTGTTCCTGAGGGGCCAAGAACTACTATGACAGCAAATGTAGTGCTGTGAAAATGGTGTGTTTTTCTCTTTTTAATTTAAATTATTTGGTTAACAATTCTTTGATTTAACACATCATCACCACAAGTAACAAAGTAAATAATAAAGAGAACCCTTAGTTTCAGAGAAACCCAAAGGGTAAATAAGGAGCAAAATGGAGGACAGATATTAGGAAGTAGCAAAACATCTTCAAACGTAAAGGGGAAGGAGGGAGGGTGTAGGGGGAAGAGAAGGAAGGGACAAGGGATTAAAAAAAAGAATGGAGGGGCTGGGGATTTAGCTCAGCGGCAAAGCGCCTGCCTAGCAAGCGCAAGGTCGTGAGTTCAGTTCCCGGTACCGGAGAAAAAAAACAAAAGAACAAAAACAAAAAAAGAATGGAAGGGGAAAAGTGGAAACAAAGGTTTTGTAAATGGGAAGGAGAATGGGGAGAAAGAAAAATTAATATATATCATGTACAGGCACAAATTCCCTATGTATGATAAATGTAATCATTATGTATGGCAAACATATATCCATAAAAAATAAATAAATAGAAACTTTTCTCTGAAAAACATAACCTTAACATCACAGACCCTTAGTCCTCAGGCAATTTAACAAATCCTGTGTGGACAACATTCTTACTCTGTGCCAGTCATTGTGGCAGTCTCTGTGGTGTCAGTGAATATTCTGGTGGGAATGATGACAGCAAGGTTATTTATAAAATAATACTCGAATGGAGATCATAGTTTAACCTCAATCCATATAGGAATATCACCACTCATGGCTTCTCTAACTGTGTTGAGGATGTCAGCCTGAGCCTGAACAAAAAATAATGTGTTTGAGTCCCTCTTTGAATGTATATTTCAAAGCGTACTTTTAGTTTTTTTCACCAAACTGGGAAGACAAAAGTATATCTATAAAGTTGGCTAACTCTATTTAGCATTATCATTATTCAGCATTATCATTATTTTCTTACTATCATCACCTAATGAGTTAGAGACATTCATAAACATATATATGTAGAGAGAGAGTACGAGGACCACTCTTTTCAGTATAAAGTGTATCTTCCTGATTGAAGAAGCCATACTAAAACAACGAGCAGGTCTACTCTGACCATTGTAGCCACATCAAGGAAGGATGTAAAGGTTTTAAAATCAGGTTCATTTCCTATTTTAGCACTTGTTGACTGTATTAGTTAGGTTTACACAGTAGCAAACAATAACAAAATCCTCACATATGTCCATGGTTTCATCAATAGATGACTATCTAGCTGTTTTACCAAACCACTGAAAATCATGCCTTTAAGAAGTGAATCCCTATAATTCTTATTGCTGACTTAAAAAAGAAATCAATACCTTTAAAAGATAGTAGTGAGCACTAACTGATACACATCAAGAATTTGAGGACCTAGTATAACATGAAGTCACAGCTAATAGTACACCTATGTTTTGTCCATATATTTGGAATAATCATGTTCTCCTACTTTTTTAGAGTGATGGAATATTTCTATTTCATTCATCCTGAACAATAAATCTCATCATTTTGTAAAATTACTATTTGTAATCCCCTTGTTTGTGAGCATATTTTCCTACATGAATGGTAATGCAAATATTTCCTTTTTATATCTAGGGGCTCTGTCAACCACATTTCTGAGAATGAATATTGTTCTTCTTGACTAATAACTGCAACTTCAGACATGACATTCATTAAATCAAAGGGATGCCCTCTTGGCATGTTCAAATCCTGGTCAGATCACTCTCTGTGCCACTGAATTTTGCTGCATTAGAAAATATATGCCAGTCACAGTATAAAGAGCCCCTACATGG
>NW_004955407.1:1055598-1063073 GCF_000276665.1 Chinchilla lanigera | reverse complement strand
ATTTGGTCTTTAAACAAAGTTTCCTTTATTCCGTCTTTTAAAATGTGTGCTTAAAGGCTGGGGAGGACTTCTTTACTGTACATCAGGCCCTGGGTTCAACGCCTGGTACTTCAAAAATATATGTGCTTACTGTTAATATATGTGATAATGAGTATGCATATTTAGTTTCATATTTATATACCACATAGCAGTTTTTGTGTTTATATAAAAATGGTGAAACTCAACAGCAAACTATCAGGTCATTTCTGTTATTAGAAAACTAGCAACAAATACTTCCAAATATTAACAAATTGTGATTTGAATAGAAGTCAATAGTCTTGTACAATCGGAAAAGTGAACCGTGACGTTTACTTGCATTCAGTTCTCACAATTCCTGTCAAACCAGCTCTTCCCTCACTTTGTAACTGGAAGAACAAATAAGCAACAGTGCAAGGTCATTTCTTGTCTTAAAGATTGTGTTGTCACATTAACAACTTCAAATAACAGTTTAGGAATATTAGTGCGAAACAGCTGTTTATCATAAGTTTTTGGTATTTCTCAATTATTGAAATCTGGTTATTTCTTTGAAATTTCAATGATGATAAGATATCCAAGAAATAGAGGAAAATTTCAGGTGCATTTCACTCTGATTAGTCTTGTAATTGTTAAGTTCTTGTTGAGATACATAAACTGTTATTTTAGTATTTGCTTTTCTAAAGGCTTCAACTTTTCATGGAGAAACTTTTCAGGAAAATATAACTTTGAGGGACAGGAAAAGAGGAAATGTATCATACTGAGACAGTAAAAATAGATTTAGCCCCTGATAAACAAATATGATATAATTAAAAGCATTAAGGACTTTCAGTAAAGGAACTGGATTTCCAGATATGACTCCACCTGACAGGTGCAGATGATATTGTAAGATATCTTTAAGTCAGAAGTCTCAGTTTTTCTGCTTTAAAATAGGAATGACAGGATCCACTTTTCCTACAATTAGTGTAAGATCTAAAGATTGAATAAGAGAAAAGTACTGCCATAAAAACCAATAAATACCAAGAAAAGTAGAATATACTTTGGTGATACAACTGTACAGCAGTGGTTCTCTAATGGAAGGGCTTATTACAAAACACAATGGTGGGGTCTGTCCTCTAAGGCTTGGATTCAGTGAGTGGAGAGGGGTGAGAAAATTTGCTTTTGTAGCAAGTTCCTAAATGCTGTTTCTGCTGGTCCAGAATTTGTTTAATCTTTGAGAATTTGCCTCACTGTCCTTTTCTTCCAGCACAATACTGAGAACACAGATGTGCTGGCTCCCCATCCCTGGAGCCATGAACTTGAGGGCCCCATCTTAGGAATAAAGAGTAAGGCAAAGGACTGAGGACCCACGTGAAGTTCACTGTGGAGGAATTAAGACTACTGAGCTGGAAAGGATGGACGTTAGCTAGCACTGTTATTTCTAATTTTGGTTTATTAACTTATTGTTATACATATGTGAATATATGAAAGAAAATATATTTATGAAAAATATATATATACATATACACCTGAGCACTGAGTCTTTCACAGCAAAGCTGTATTTCTAGTAGCTCAGAAGTGTATTATTGTGTATATATATATATATATTTTCAATCAGGGAATATTTCATGGCAGTGCATACACATGCTCAAGGGTAATGATTAGTAATGAAATTTACTGACTTTATAAGTACTGAGAGTAGTTGGCCTTCAACCTCATGCCTTATGATTCCTCCCAACCACTGAATATAACTCAGAAGGAGAATATAACCTGTCATGAATTATGCTGACCTGGGCATTTCAATTCTCAGTGAGACATGCAGGAATAAAGTCAGTGGTTTTTGGTTTTTTTTTTTTAACTGAAAGCTAAGGTCATTGGCAAGCTGTGGCATCTTTTACATGATTCTTACAGGATTTTAAGGTTTCACTAATGAGAAGTCACTTAAAAAAAAATCAGTTTTAATTAAAAATTGAAACTGAATTATGCTTAGTACAATATGGGGGAAATAGGTAAGTTTTTGTTTTACATGCTTTGCCTGGAATTGTTTTGCTTTTCCCATAAATTGTGCTGCCTATCTAGATTGAAAACATAAAAAAGTTATGCAAAAAAGCAGCAAGTTTCAAGTAATCCTATAAATTAAGAGTAAAACAATCAATTTAAGTTTATTGTTTCTAAAGTCTTATGATGAGATGAAATCCAAATAGTTTTAAATAATGAGGTGCAAGTGCTAAAATAAGGCCTTTCATTTTTCAAGGGGATTCATCTCAGGCATTTCTAACTGTAATGGAAAGCTGACAAATAAGTCAAAATTTTTATTAACTATTAACAAATTGTATAAATAACTCCAAGTTAACTCCCAAGTTTTCCTATTTTTTTCTTTATAGTTCCCTGAGTATATATACAGTTATTATAATTTTAAGGCCAGGTGTGTGGCACACACCTGTAATCCCAGCACTCAGGAGGCTGAGGCAGGAACATCTTTGCAAGTTCGAGGCCAGCCTGGGCTACAAAGTGAGCTCAAGTCCAACCTGAACTGCATAGCGAGACCTTGTCTCAAAAAAACAAAAAAAAAAAAGGTATAATAATTTTAAGATTTAAATTGCAATAGAAAAAATCCAGTCTTTTCATACGTCACTATTCTCATTAAAGCATTAATATTTTGATATTATAAGCAGGGAAATAAAAGACAGGTTAAAAAACTAAAACAATATTTGAAATATAAATATTGGGTGTTAAAAGTTATACATGTATCTTGTGAAGAGAATTTGTTGAATTGAAATATAAAATATGTAAGGAATCAATAACAAAGGATGAAATATATAAAATGAACAGAAGTATAACTTTAACTGAGATAATCAATAATTTAAATAACCACTGAGTTGAGAGTCATAATAATATAGTCATATTTATACTTGGCTTCCTGGCAGTGAAAACAAACAAACATAACAAATTGTGGAGTTATTATGACTTTTTCACAAAAATATCTACCAATTCAAAAAATGATTTTGCATTGAAAGCATTGAATTTAAAAACAAAAATATTGTGGATGTTAAAAATATAAATTGTAGCTGAAAGTCTGTCTCAATGAAAATATAATCATGCTGTTCTTTTTTAATTATGAAGTCATCATGTAACAGTTTCTCTATATAACTTTATATAATAGTTATTTGACAAAAATTTATGTCCTCACTGTCAGACTGAAAGAGGCTGAGGACCAAGCTAGAGCCCAAATTTTATGTCCTCTATTATATTAGTCCTGTGTCCACAAAAGGTAATGTAAATTTTTTAGTAATTTATGAAGTAAAAGATTTAATGTGAGAAATACTTTGTGGTATTTTAATCATACAGCAAATACATCAAAATGATGTATACAGCTAATATGGCCAAGAAGAAAATTCAAAGTAGGCAGTGGTTATTAAATCACGTTTGTGGATGTGAATAATGATGTAAGTACTACCATCAACAGTACCACATTTCTGTTTCTTTTAAGTAAAAAATTTGTAAACGTGGTCGAAAGTAAATATTAGTGTAGAAAGTTGAATTAGAAAACTCACGTTATGAGGTTTGGAGACAATAATCCCGTCTGTTCACAGTATCTCAAGCTCTCAAGTACTTTACTAGAAACACCACACCTCTCAAACCGAGTTCTGAGGTGATGTCACTAAGGTCCTCACTGCAGGGGTAAGAACACAGCACAGGAAAACAAGGTCACACGGATAACACGCGGTGCAGCCGGGAGTCCAACGAAGTCCAGTTCCTGGGTTCATGCTCTCATAAGACCTTTACTCCAGACCCTTAAAATAGCTAAGAAATGCACTTGTCTTGCACCTGATTATTTAAAATTATTTGGATTTCATCTCATCATAAGACTTTAAAAATAATAAACTTAAATTGATTAACTTTTAATTTATAGGATTACTTAAAACTCGCTGCTTTTTTGCATAACTTTCTTATGTTTTCAATCTAGATAGGCAGCACAATTTATGGGAAAAGCAAAACAATTCCAGGCAAAGTACATGAAGATAAATTAAAACAGAGAACTTTAAGTAAATTTAAAATGTGAATTAGTTGATGTCATACAGCCAAGATTTATATCATGTTAGAGTACATTGTGTGAAATATCTGTGCCTACATTATGAAGAAAACAGTATTTGGATCTCCAAAACCATTTCTAGGACCATAATGATAGAGAAGCCAGGAAGATAGGAAAAACTAAATTATTATTGTAAATCTGCAAATAAAGAAGGTGGCACCTGGCATGTAATATGTTTTTCATCATAATTTATACCTTTACAGCTCTCTGCATCTATCAGGAAAGGAGATAGAAATGTTCCGCTTTTCGGTCCACCACTGATGGATGTGTTCACTGCTGTTTCATGATTGCTAACAAACTGGGGCTTCTGCTGCCACTATTACTATCAGAGTGTTGTTGTATTATATTCTCATTAACATAAAGATAAAATTAACATTAAGGAAACACATTCTGTAAGAGTTTATGAGATTCTATTCAATTAAGCATGTAACAATATGGGCAGAAATTGTGCAGAAGGCTGTGTAATAATAAAATTTTTCATAAGTATATTTGTAGAAGTAGTCAGTGACCTGAGACTTTAAACTGTTGATTAGTGGCTTGGTGATATGTTAATGTTCAGTAATTATTCTAGTGAATTGAAGCTGAAAGTCAACATGTATATTCATTAATTTAGTTTAAGCTTCCTTATTGTTAATCACAGCTTTGGTTTCTAGTGTTTTCAGCAGATTGCTGCAGAACTTTCCCATCATACTTTGCCAACAATAAAATTTAAACAATATTTTTCCTGTTGTCCTAAATTTTAATTACAAAATACTTTAATATTTAAAATCCTAAGCACTTATTTGCCTTTAAAATTAAGCACTGAGTTTGCCAGAAATCAATTCAAAATTGCACAAAAATTGTTGTTATATTTATAAAAATTGTTTATAAAAATTGTTGTTATATGTGCAGTTTTTCCCATGGGCAGTTCATCTATGAGAGTAAATATTTCTTAAAAGCTACCCCTTCACTGGTAGTGTATTGTGTCAGAAACAGCACTCTATGTTTACCACACACCCCTCCTTTCCCTTTTGTCATCTATTTGGATGCAATTTTCCAACAAACCTTGCAGTTGGGTAGCTTGTGTTACTTCTATCTGGCTACTGGATTATCAAGTAAACAATATACACCTGCTGCAGGCCTGGATCATTGGAAGGCAGTTCCATATCATTAACAAACTCGTCCCATCATTCTCTTCAGACCCGCTGAAACCAAGTAAAGGACTCCAAACCCTTGTGCTCTAGAGAAACATAAGAATGGGGGTAGCCTACATTCTTAAATGATCCCAGGAAACAGAATTCCACTGCTAAATACCTTAATGTAAGAACTGAACGAAAGTAAACCTGTAGTGTATTAAACTAATGACATTTTTGAGTTTTACTACAGCTATTGTTCTACTTTGACTGACATATCTGAGGTTGGCAAAAAATTGGAAGTCCGAGAAAATTAAGAATAAGTCTCCTCAGAGAGTGCATGCCTATTTTTATAGGCAGCAAGTTACAATCACCATAGAATGCCCTAATTTGTGGGGACACTATTGCACTGGACAAAGCAAGTGTACTGTGAATAGAGTAAGGACTAGAAAAATAAGAAGTTAGTAAGGAGAAGCTGTTCCTACTTTACAATTTAATTTTATATTTCAATTACAAAAGAATAAAATATGCAAATAGTCATCTACAGATCAAGCCACACAATATATATGGATGACATATATACAGCCCAGTGGAGCAGGTAATTATTCTTCCATATTTTATCCCAGTATGAACCTCTCCATGAATGTTGATTTGGAGAAGGAAGCATGGTTTTAAAATAGCCAGAAATGGAAAGGAGATAAATTATTAAAACAATCTTTCTATTACCAAATGACATATAAATCATTAATATAGTATACAGTATATATTTGGTAATGATGTGAAACACCTGTGAATGTAAAATTATCTCATAATGTACTATAATTCATATTTTTGGCATATTAAGGGTCCATTTTCTCTGATTTGTAGTTCCTTGCTATGATGAGTGAGTTGTCATAGTGGTATTTTCTGTCAATTCAAACTTTAACAGTAAATTTTAGACACATAATTCTTTATTCCTAAATATAGAAATGCAAAAAATGAATATGATACTAAGATATAAAAATGAACTAATTAGAACATATCAAGAAATAGTTATGAATGTTATATATATCTTTACTTTACAAGGGAAGATTCCGAGACATTGAACGATGTTCCTAAAATGTCATTCTCACTGAATGTAAAGAGCAAAATGTGTGTCCCCATAATACACTGCCTCCTTTCCAATTTTTGTTCATGAATCTATGTGCCTACCATATTTTTGAAGTGACTATCATTATTTTATTTGCAAATAGGTTATAACAGATATTGGACTGAGTGTTATTACTATGTTGGGAGTATGAGGAAAACCCCAAAGTTCAGTGTGTGTCTTCTCTAAATATCCACTTGAAGTTCCTCTTCATCCCTAATTCATTGCATAGATTTTACCCCTGGGAGAGATTCCAGCCTCCTTTCCAGAGGCCAGTGTCAGGAGCAGGTCAGGGCATTGCCGAGCTTCTTCTTGAAGATGCGACTTTCCTTTTAGATTTCTACATAGAAAAATCTAAGTAGGCTTTTGAGATATGTATAATCTATCAAAATTTTAAATTCTGCACAGTAATGTGCCTTCATTTTTTAAAAATTTATTTTAAAAATAAAATAAGGAAAACATATTAACAAACGGACATCCGTTTACAAACTAGCATAGGAACAATACAAACAATACAGACTTACACACAAAGTTGTAGGAAATTAACAATGGTTGTTGTATTACTTATTGATATCTTCAAAGTGGTTTCTCAGGAAAACAAATAGAGACATGCAATATTGATCAAACAAGTAATCATTAATTGTTCCTTTCAGTAAAGCAATAGAAGACAATAGTACAACTATGTCAGCTATCCTGTATATACATACTTACATAATTTCCCCTTCTTTCCCTTCTCTTTTCACACACCCCGGTTGTCCTTTACTTTTGAGCATTTTCCTTCCATTTCACAATGTCTATCATATCTCCTAATTTTACTCACTCTTTCAGGTTCTTACATGAGTGAGACAATACATTGCTTACACATGCAGATCTGATTTATTTCACGTATGAGTATGGTCTCTAACTGCGACCATTTACCTGTAAAAGCTGCAAGTTTAACTTTCTTTATAACTGAGTAATATTCCATTATATAAAAGTACCACAATTTTTTTTTTCCAATCCTCAGTGGATGGACATTGGGGTTGCTTCCACAATGTAGCAATTACAAATTGTGCTGCTATGAACATGGGTGCACATATATCACTGTGATATGATTTCAGATCTTCTGGGAAAATACCCAGAAGGGAAATAGCTGGGTTGAATGGGACCTCTA
>NW_004955407.1:1029469-1049643 GCF_000276665.1 Chinchilla lanigera | reverse complement strand
GGTGTAGTTTTATTTTGGTTGTGGTTTGTTGGAGTTCTATATGCCTTATTTAGGTGTTTATCAGTTTCTGTTTTGATGCTTGGGAAATTTTCTGCTATTATTATTTCAGATGACTGTTTAACAAGTTCTCCTACGTTGATATCTCCTGGACTTGTTCTGAGTGAGGTGGAGTTCTGAGATTGTATTTTAGTCCTTTGACCAGATGCAGAATGCTCAGTCTCCCTCTTCCATGGCAGCTCAGCAAAGTCCGCTAGTGTGCCTAGTTTTCCTGGTCATCAGTCTTGCCCCTCAGTGTCTGCTTAGATGCACTGCTTAGTCTGGGGTTTTCTGGCAGATGGTGAAGTGTATCTAGCTCTCCCAGGTCTCAGATGTGAACTGTGATTTCAGCTGATAGCAGACCATCTCATCCAGCATCCCCTCAAAGCTCAGGACATGTGTATGACCTGAAATCAGGTTGAACTGGTGGCACAATCCTGTACCAGTGGTCCAGTGTCCTCAGGCAGTTCAGGGTACAGGCAAAACCCACACATGAACTGCAGGGTCAACAGTTTGTAGACCACCTGATCCTGTGTCTCCAGACAGCTCAGGATGTGCACAGGAGCTAGACACAGGCTGCACTGGCACTGATCATGGACCACCTGTGTCTGTGACATCCTCGAGGTCAGGGTGCAAGTAAAGCCCATACCCAAACACAGTGCCATCAGCTCATGGAGTGCCTGCTTCAATACTTCACTTGGTGCAGGGTATACACAGGGGGGCCCAAATGTCAACCCCAGTGATAGAAGTTCCTAGGCCTCTGAGTGAGGGTCACCTGTCTGCACTGGGTGCATGGAGGGTGGAGACTCATTGCCTTCATATTTATAAAATTAATTTGTGGTTTCAAAAAGGGACAAAAATAAGTTGACAAAACTTTATTTTCCTGAGTTTATTGCAAAAGATTAAGTAAATATAAGGTATGATTGAAACATACAGTTAATGATGAATTTTTTTAAAGTATTAGAGTAAAAGAAATATTGCCAGTACTCTCCCTCAAACACTCCTCTTCATTTCCAACAAGCTTATCCTATCATTCTTGTCACTCTCCAAAGTGGTTCTAAAGCTCATCTTAATGTCTCATATTGTCATGGCTGCCTTTAAGTCCTGAATCAATTCAGAATGTTTAGCTTTCATACTTGTTTGACTCTGAGGAAGAATCAGAAGTTTCATTAAACCAGATCTCATGAATAAAATGGATGAGGACACACCACAATGGTTTTTTTTTTTTATTTTAAAGATTAAAAAAATCTAATAAAACAACAACAATGAAGACAAAATCAAATAGTATCTTCAAGAAATCAACCCATAAGAAATGCTGGAGGGGTTGTAGGGAAATAGGAACTCTTCTCCACTGTTGGTGGGAGTGTAGACTGGTGCAACCACTGTGGAAATCAGTCTGGAGATTCTTCAGTAAAGTAGGATTAAAGGTCCCATTCAACCCAGATATTCCCCTCCTGTATATTTTCTAGAAGAACTGAAAACATCATACCACAGCGATACATGTGCACCCAAGTTTACAGCAGTGCAATTTGTCATAGCTAAATCTTGGAAACAACCCAAATGCCCATCACCTGAGGAATGATAGAAAAGATGTGGTATTTCTATTCAATGGAGTATTACTCAGCTATAAAGAAAGATAAACTAGACACTTTTATAGGTAAATGGATGTAACTAGAGACCCACACTCATTAGTGAAATAAATCAGATTCACATGTGTAAACATCATATTGCCTCCCTACTATAAGAACCTGAAAGAATAAATAAAATCTGAAAGGTACAATAGATATTGTGAAAGGGAAAGAAACTGCTCCAATAGGAAGGAACAACTGGGATAAAGGAGGGGAGAGGAAAAAGAAAGGAGGGAGAGAAAAAAATATGTATGTGTATACACAGGATAGCTGAGATAGTTGCACTGCTGATATCTGCTGGTTTATCATGAGGAATTATGAATGTGTAATTGTTTGAACATTGCAGTGTTTTTACAAACGTCTCTCCATTGACTGGCACTAAGCAGCGGCATTCACAGCATAATTGATCATACCTTGTAAGCACACTCAGGAAGACTTCCAGAATTGCTTGAGAAAGTGGCAAGAATGATGAGATAAGTGTGTTCCAGGTGAGGGGGAACATTCTGAGGGGATTATTGCCCCATGTCTTTTGTTGTAATAAATATTTAAATTTAAATATTCACCATGCAGTTTGATCACTTCTTGTGAGTACTTCAGGTCAATTTTATTTTTGTTGTAATGTCAGGCAGTGCATTCAGGTCCAGCTCTATATTAGGACTATTCTTCACAAATAGCTTAACTGTTCTAGATCTCACTCTCTTTGCAATTTGTGAGGATATATTATCTCCCTATTGGAATTCCTCACCTTTCTTGTTTGTTCTGTCAGATTACTTGATCAGTGAGTTGTGTCAGCAGTGGCATTTGTGACTTCTTGGCTAGGTCATCAGATGCTTTGTGCACTGCACCTGCAATTCTTCTGGCTTTGCATTCCCAAGGGGCACTGAGTCACTATATAAGAGCCCTTCATACCTTCTGACCTCCATGCTGCAAGGCTACCTACAGGTCATTCATCAGTTTCAGCTGAATCCATGCTGCCAATCACCAACAGCAGAACTTTAGACATGTGAGTGAAGCACTTTCAGATCCCGTAGCCAGGTCTGTCCATGGCAGATATCACATGGTAACTCAGTCAAGGCTCTGTAGAGCAAGCATTACTCAGCTGAGTCCTAACCATATCCCTGACCGACGGAACTATGAAATACAATCAAGAGGTTGTTAATTTAAGCCACTAAGCCTGGTGGGAATAGTTTGTAGCAACATTTAAGAAAGAATATTTTTGCCTAGAGCTTGACATATAAGAGATTCAGTAATATGTTAAAAGGATACATATGTCCAGTTATGTTCATAAGGTTATTATAAACTTATATATCCATGAATATCTAATGTCACATATATGTGATCATTTCCCTTTCTATTTCACAAATTATATTAAAAATAAAAATTAATATTATCTATTTTTCTTTTCTTGCTTCAAGAAATTTTTCATTTGATTCACCTAAATTACAGTTTTATCTAAATATGAATTTTAAAATCAAACAAGCCTTTGCCTCAAAGAAGCATGGAAAAGTTTAAGATATGAAACTAAATATCAGTGTTTAACTATTATTGCTATCTTGATACTAAACAGCTCAGTAAATTGAAGAGCTACTAATCTACCTTAGTTTATCCAATATTATTGAGAAGGTACTCCAGATTTCTGCAACTTCAAATCGTCTGAATGATAAGCTTATTCCAAATACAAATTGCACTAACTCTTGTTTACATATTGTTCATCATGTTGCTACTGTTCTGGAATGCACATATCAAATCTTATTCAGGATCCAGTTCATGTCCATATTTTTCATAAGGATTTTCTTGATTCTGATGGATTAGGAAGACTGAATGTCTAAAGAGTAAATATAGCATATACTACTGTATTATCATTCAGTGATTATTATTTTCTCTTGTTCTTTATCTTCCTCTGTTTTATTCGTTGAAACCAATTGTAAATTCTTTTAGTCTAAGGATCTCACTCTAGTTACCATTAGGTCATTTCTTTTAAAGTGAAATTAGGTGTTGTATACTTTAAACATTTTATTTCTAAGCTCATATTCTTGGGTTTTCAAATAAAACTACATGATACTTTTCTAAGTGCCGGAACTGTTATTATACATGAGAGACCTATGTTTCCTTCACTAAATTTGGCCTCATTTAAAACGTAGCAGGATACCTTTTCTTGCCTCTGAAACCTTTGTAATTCTAGCTGGCACTTCCCACATCATGCAGTGCAGATCTAGGTAAATTGCATGCTAGGTAAAAGCTGCCATGGTGTTCCTCACTGCAGGAAGTGGTAGGAAAGGGGTGTGAGTGGAAAATCAGTGGAAAGCTCAGTAGGAAGAGGGACACATGAAAACAATATGCTGGTTACTGTCAATAGCTGAAACCAAATGATAGCAAGTGTTCCCATTTAAAAATCAATGGATAGATGCCAAAATATCTTAGTCAGCATGAACCATTGGTTTTTGGAGACTTTATTCACTCCAACTGTGCTGTGGCATTAGACAAGACATGGCAATGAATGGGGTTCCTGAGTGGCACAAACTTTATTGCCTGTATAGACCCTACCTGCCTAGTTTAAAAAATATATGATTGCATTGCCAATAAAGAAATATATGATTGCATTGCCAATAAAGAAAGAATTCATGGAAAAGAACACAATGCTTTGTGTAGACTTGTGAGATCTAATAGATGAAAAGACTAATATTTCAATAATCTTCCTAAACTGTATACCTCTGGCAGAAACTACTCATTGAGAGAATATAAGGGGAAATTTTTCTATCTTGTAAAGTAGTCTAATTTTTGAATGTAGTACTTTTCTTCTGTTGCAAACTAGGGAATGTCTGATCTGAAGACTTTTTTATTACAGCTGCAACCTTGCAGTCAATTTTCCTCTGTCTTGCTCTGGTATCATATGTGATGTTCAAGGCTATAGCAGTTATCAAATGTAGAACTTGTTCCACATTATAAAACTAGCCAGCTGGAGCAACTAGGGTTACAGGTAACAAACAGGCCATACTCCTAATAACCTTTTATCTAATATTTATGGAATGCTTGTTATGACAAAAGGAAAAGCAGAGGTAGGAGCTCAACAGGATGGGTTTACTTCAGAGCAAACCTGAAAGGAACTGCTCTGGCATGAGAGGCAAGACCATCTGACTCCTGCACAGGCTATAACGTCTTCACAGGGTCATGATCATAAAAGGGGTGTTGTGGAAGGAAAAAGTCACTGTGGGAACTTTGGTGGGAAGGGGGTCAGTACAAAGGAGTTGTAGCTATCTTCCTATGACCAGCCTTCAAATGTACAAGGAGTTGTGTATTGTTTGTCAACAATAGGGCTGAACAATGATTGGGAATTATAGGGTGTAACTGTGCTTAATTTTCCGTAACAACCCATTAGGTATAAAGGCATACCAGGGAGAAGGGATTTAAAGCTGTCTCTGCTTGGATCAGGATAGTGATAATCAGATTCCTCCAACACTTTTGTAACTTTTTATTTATTGCAGAGCTTTTTCCCTTAGGAATTAAGATGCTTGAAAATAAGAACTAATATTTATTTGGTTTGGACATGAATATTTGTTGGATAAATGAGCAACGCTAAGCATTTGTTCTCAGTAACAATTATGCAACATTCACTTTTTTTGAGTGAGTTCTTTTAGAGACTGCTGCCCAGTCAAATATGTAAATGGAACTCTTACAGTTCAGCTCCATATAGACATACATGCCTCAGATTTACAGTGAAAATTATTCAAGCTTAAGGAAGAATATGTGCTATGTTTGTAAACTGCATTAGGAAGAGAGTATCTGTTAAGTGCTAGTTCAGCAAAGTTGAACTAAACAAAATAGAACTCCCCTTTCAGGGAAAGGACAGTTGCGATAGGGCTTCAAATATACAGCTTCATGAATACTTTCAATATATTTTAAAGGGACTTGGAATAATGACTGTCAATAACTCCATTACTTGGAGGAAAAAAGCAAAGATACTAAGCATTACTAACTCTCAGCTTTCATAAAATAACAGAGTTTCTGTTTGCCTTTTGCTCATGTGCTAGGAGAAGGAGTCTAGGGGGAAAATCATAAAGCAGAGACTTTGGAAATGAAGATGTCAGGATGTGCATTTATTCATTAACTTCAGAATATTTATTGTCTAAGAGCAAGATACTGTGACAGGTGCTGACAGCAGTAAACCGGATGGACAAAAGCTCCTGACCTTAATGAAGCTCACGACTTAGTGGAGGGCAGCCAAAAAGTTACAGTCAGTCAAATCATTAAAGATAATGATCTAAGGACAGAAGTGATCAGACACCAACTTAACCATTTAAACCAAAATAATCCTGGAGTGGAGGGTAAGGGCAAAAGGGCACAGAAGGCATCATGTCATGAAGTGTTTTTGAGCAATGGAAATGAAACTAAAATATATTAAGGAACATCGAAATGTTTTTATTCTATTTCTTACCACTTGGAAGAGTAAAGGATAAAATAACTTTTAAAAATTTGTGGTACTAGGAATTGCATCCAGAATTATAGACAGCTAAGTTAGATAAAAGTGTTATAGGCAGTGAGATAGGACTAGGCCCTCAAGGAAGTCAATACAGAGGATGAAAACACATTACAACTGTGGCCAGAGGTGCATATGCTGGAGGCCAGGCCTCAAGATAAAGACAAATGGCCAGGCTTACATGCCTCCTGGAGGGTTAAACGATAAATTAGCATTAACCTCAGCCACCCTGGAGGGTGGTCAGGACCCTTGATTTGTCTTTTCCTAAAAAAGATCCTTGTTCTTTCCAGGTATACTTGCTATGGGACCTGCTTCCCTCTTGAGACAATATTACCAAAGCAGCTAAACTTGTCAATCAATCTCATTGATTGATCATAGTTTTGTCCTGCATTGTGCCCACCTGGAGGAGATTCTTCCCCAAATTGTGATTTTGCTCTCACCTCATGATTTTGTTCTATAAAACTTCCTCTATAAAATAGGGTCTGTGGCAATCCACTCAGGACCCCTCCTGTTCTCTTACATTGATCTCTCCCCCTCAATAAATATTTCCTACTTTTAACCACCATTGTTCCTTAAAATTCATTCTTCGATCTTGGAGAACACAAACTCAGCATGTCAGACATCTAAAAGTTTGGGAGTTACATTTATTTCACCTGTATCACTAGGACCTATGCATTGTGCTACATCCCCAGCCCTTCTGTAGTTTTTACTTTTTGAGACAGAGTCTTTCTAGGTCACTAAAATGTAGAGACTGGGCTGTACACTGGTACCCTTCTGTCTCAATCTCCCACAGTGCTGAGGTTATAGGTATGCACTCCAGATACAATAGCTTAAAAAATCTTCAACTGTGTGATTTAGATACATTGTATAGCCATTGCGTTTTAATCTTATCCTGTCAAAATGGTAAGATAATCTCATTTATAGCATAAAAGTGACTAAATTTTAAGGTGAGGATGCAGATAGGCATAAATTATACACAGTAAGCATTTAATCAAAGAACTTGCCTGATGAAAACTTATTTGCACAACCTTCTTTTAGGAGCAATTTCATGTACAAGCCTATTGTTACACAATAAAAAAATCAAACTAGACTGTTTGATCGTGGTGTCTGACATTTCCTTCTTAAAAAGTATTCCCTTTGTCAAGCCACGTCATTCTAGAATTCGTTTATCATTGTTGTTGCTGCTTATTTTAGAAACCCCGAAATAGTAGGTCATCGTTATAAAGTCTTTGCTTTTAACGAAGAGGAGATTGTAATGCAGAGATAATGCACCTTGCTCAAAATCTTATTGATATTAGACTGTGATGTCATAATTGGCAAGAAGTACGGCAAAATATATGCTTATAACATATACCTAAACAAATATGCGAGTTAAGAAGGCATTCTTTTTCCCGGAAATTTTATTACTGGAAGCCTTTAGGAAAAAGGCTTGGAGAACGCTTTTGATATGAAAATGTTACCACCTGGTAAGGGCTTCCTCTCCTCTCCACCTGCCCATCCCCCACAAATGAACAAGGGTACAGTGATGCAGTAAGATAGGAAGACTAAGTTCTGCTTCAGTATAGCATCTGCAGCTGTCAGTGAACACTATTCCAAGCTCAGCCAAATTAAGGCTCTCATTTATACAGCCCGAGGTTTTCATTATGTACAGACTTACAGGTTATTTTCCACAGCAACAATAATCCATTTACAAATGTGGAATTTTTATATGAAAAAATGGTTCGTGAATATCTTCTTTGTACGTTACAAAATATATCCTGTAAATTGAGTTTTCAAGATGTATTATTATGGTGTTCACTTGTTGTGAGTTTTTTTAAAATTGTTTTTGACATGTACCTAGTTAAGTACTTGTTTTCAGCTTTTAGCATAATAAGCAATATGTGCTATCATAGCTTCAATTTTCCTGCCAAGTAGAGAATGACAGCTGTGTGGCAATATGTAATGCATATTTTCATCTACAGATAAATTGGAAGGAAGGAAAAACAGCTTCTGGGTGGGCAGATCACCATCATTTAAATGAGTTGTTAATATTATATTTTTTCCTAGAAACAAAAATGTAATTGCTTTTCTGGTTAGATGCACACTGAAAGGCCTTATTTGTATTATTGCAACATATTTTCTCACAATTTACAACTTTCCCAAGATCTTTTGGATTTTCTCACTTCTGTTACTCTTCTTCATTTAAACAAGGTACACTTATTTCTGTGTGAAGGTTGCTGATATTCACAGAAGTTTATCACCAAATGACAGTATATTGAATACATTTTGAGATGGACCTTGCACTTCTACCCTTATCCGGTTGGTAAGGAGGGCGTTGAAGCTAAGTGAACTGCACTTCAGCAAGACTCTCAGGCTCACCTGCATGGACAAAAGGTTAGAGCCTTGGGCTCAGTATTTTAAATGTGCTGTATTTTAACTCAATTTCAAAGTAAGTGTAAAATATTTACTTATTACTTTTCCCCCATTTTATGACTTTATATCGTACCACTAAACATCGTATGTTTGCCTATCTCCAGGATGGCTTGCAAGTGCTCTAAATATATTTCCAAATTTTATTTTAGTGTTGCTGCCTGAAACTTAAAATTCATTTAACAGTAAGAGGTTATATTATTCATTTGGTGATTTGCACAAATACCAAACAAAGAGGAAATCCCTGTTTGTCGCATCCTCACTTTGCATGTACGTGGTGATATTTTCATGTTTTATTTGCTGGCGTGGGTTACTTTACAGCCACAGCAGCACAAATCACGAGTTCTCGGATGCCTTGACTACATTTCAGTCCACACTGTACTTGGCCGGTGTCAGTGGCGAGTAAAAGAGAGCTAGAGAAGTACGTCCGCCACCTCTGATGCCCAGCAGTAGTTTTTAAGCCTATCAGACTAGTTACAGATTTAGGGCACTGAGTAGAGACAAAAAACTAAGTGCTATTTTCGTAGAGTTCATTCAGGATTTGAGTATTTTATTAATTCAAAGTTTGCCACAGTTCCTGCTGTCCCATAAATATATAAAGAAGTTAACTTTATCTGTGAAATTTAATCAACATAGTTTCACTTTATGGCTGAGACGGTATGTGACGAAGGGGTTTCTTTTAGCCTGTTATGATGATTTCATCAATATTTTCACCTTTTATTACCCAAGAAATGTTTTATAGACTTTTGATCGGATAATTTAAGTATAGATCTCCTTTCTTCCTTTTTAGAATTTTTTTCTTTTTGTGGTACTGGGGATTAAACCCAGAGCCATTGTGGTGATCTACAGCCCCAGCCAGCCATTTGTTTATTTTTTTAAATTTTTGATATAGGATTTTGTTAAGTTCCTAAATTGCTCAGGATGGCCTTCAACATGTGGTCTTCCTGCCTTAGCCTCCCATAATGATGATTAAACATTCTTGTATAAGAAGAAATATGAAAGTTTTGATACAGACCTAATAACAGTAAATAACACTTTTATAAATTCATATAGATAATCCCTTATGTTATAGATTTTGATTTCATGATTAAATATGACACTATCACTGTAATAGTAATGTGATTAATGAATCTCCCCCCTATTATGCCAAAATAAAATTGTATCATATATTAGAACAACTGCTTACATTATACTGTTATTAAATTCCAAAATTTTGGTGATTTTACATTTGATATAATTTCATTTTCATAGTCTTTTCCTTTAGTAAATACAAATAAATCATGAGTATTAGGCTCCTGTAGCCTCCTATTTAGGATACAGTTAGTATTCTTACTTAGAACTCCATAGCTCTACATAAGTCCCTTCCCTGAGGAGGCACTATTAAAAGGAAATAATCTTTCTTAACTATGAGTCCACTCATTCATTCTAAACCATTTTTGATGCTCCTTTGTGTACGGAGAAAATGCAAAAATAAGTAAGATGTATATTTTTCTCCCAAACGTTCTCACAAGAGTGAAGGAAAATGTTTACATGTAAGCTGATCTAATGCAGCTGGGTAAATAATCACTGCTATTTGAACAGTGCTATCAAGAGCAATGAAAACGCAAGTAATTCTTAATGGTGGATATACTAGAAAATAAAAGAAGCAGTTGTATTTGAACTGGTCTTTGACAGATGAGATGATTTCTGATTTGCATCACACATGTACCTGAGAAAGAACTTCAAAATAGCTTTAAAATCAGCTAGATGATTGGAAGTAGAATGTGATAAGGAAAAAATTAAAGTCAAATGTCAAAGGTCCTTCAAACAATTTTACCATGTATTGGATGGATAACTGGATGGAGTGATTTAAGGATATCATTACTTGTGAAAGGAAGTTTTGTTGTTATTATATAGGACAGATTATCAGTAGAAGCCTAAATAGACACTGAAGAGCACAGGGATGAAGTTGTTGAAGTAAGAATGAAGGCAGCGAAAGCTATGAGAGAGAATGATGAAATGGCTGGATGGAAAAAGAGGTGAGTGGTTGCTGTCATGAATAGTGAGGAGTGAGTAATCCGAGGTATGCAGAAGAGGAACTGAGGGTGGCAGGAGATCTGCACTATAAAAATGCCGTCACCTTCCGCAGGACAGTGCAACTGGATCTGTTCTGTCTGAGGCTGAAAATTTGCACATGTAATTCAGCAACGTAAGTAGAGAGGCTTTAGCTGAAATCATCGAAATGGATAAGAATTCTGGGGTAGGAGAGAGGAGAGTTTGTGAGAAAGAAAGAAGAAAAAGAACTGAGTACTTGTCATATATTGCCTGGCTACACACTTCTTTATGAAGATGCAATCATTACATGTACTCATTTAATATTATCCCCTAAGTACTTTCTCCATGTTGTTAGAGAGTGAAAAAACTTTTAGGATGCTGAAGTGAACTGTATTTCGGGGGCATAAACAATATATCTGATATATTGAAGCATATCAATGTCATGTGTAGGGTACTTTTGGAGGGGTAGAATTGCAGTCTTCCTGCCTCAGCCTCCTGAACAGCTGGGATTGTAAGCCTGCATCACTGCCACTGACTCCTGAGTACTTGCAAACAGAAATGCCTCACATTGACCAACTACATAAAAAAGAATTACAGTTCTTCTAGTCTAACAGATGATTATTTTAAAAGTTTAAGTTTGCTCCTAAAGGCAAATAGAAGATGGATCAGCAATAGAAATTTTCATTGTTCTATAGTGAGAGCATATATTGAGAAAAAATGGGTAAATTGTTTGTAGAAAAGGATCCATTTGTGAAACACTGGGTAATTTCTTTACTGATTGACATAGTATAGTAGTGCAGTAAATATTTTATAATATTCAGTGAAAAGATAAGAAATTATATTTTTAAAACTTATTTATGATCTTCAAATACTATACCAGATCATAAGCTTTTTAACTGTACAAATTCAGTAACTTGATGAAAATCATTAAATGATTACATTGGATTAGGATTTAATTTCAAGTTACTGGTATCAGAATACTTTCACACACAAAGGATTATTTCAGTCTTCTGGTTCACAGTAATCTACTTTAGATTAGCTTTCAACTTCTGATTCAGAATGCCCTATAGCTTTAATTGCTTGTCTTCTTTTCTTAAACTTATGCTTTCTGGTTCAGCTGTGAAATGCTATAATTCATGAATATTGTAGAATTAGAGTTTGTTTTTCAATTAAAAAGTACCTTAAGTACCACTTAGTCCAATTGTCTGGCACATGTGTACAATAAATTTGACAAATATTTAATTAGCCTGCTTTTTACACATCCAGAGACCAATACTTCTTTATCCTTTGATACATCTTGATGTAAACATCTTATCTAACATAAGTCTTTCCTGGCCTTGCCTTAACATATCCCTTTTGTTTCTTTTGTGAACAATTTCATTTCCTCATGTTCCTTTTGGTTTGAGGCTCTGTTGGTACCATATTTGTATAGGGTACAACCCGTTTATTTTAGTACCACAAAGACAAGAGTTAATGTCCTACTTCCAGCCATCAGAATCTACGATCTTGAGAAAATTACTTAGCTTCTCTAACATTCAAGTGGTTCATCTGTAAAATAGTGCTACCAACAAATACTGTATCTTGAGGTTACTGTGAAAATTAAATAAAAAATCGTAAATATTCCATACAGTATGCCTAGTTTAAAAAAATTTCACTTTCTTTGCCAACTTCCTGTTGTTACTAGAAAATTGATACCATTTGTGAACTACTCTTACAGTAGTGAAGATAAAAATTGCATTAGCTTTTTGGAATTCACTATTCTTGGAATTCTGCAATTTACATACAGCGAGCTCTTAAGAAAATTTTAACTTATATTTATGCAAAATGGCCTCCTTATCACCCATACGTATAAATTTTTTAATTTTATTTTTTGAGATTGGGGATTGAATTTGGGGACACACTGCCACTGAGCCATATCCCTAGCCCTTTTTAAATTTCTTTCCATTCTTTCTGCTTCTTTTCTTTTTCTTTTTCTTTTTCTTTTTTTTTTTTTTGTTTGTTTTTTGAGATAGATTTTTTTCTCTAAGTTGCTCAGGTTATAATTCTCCTGCTCAGCCTACTAATTAGCTGGTTAGCTGAGATTATAAGTGTGCGTTCCCATGCCTGGCCCATTTTAAAAGTTTTTATCAATAATATTATGATTCCTTTTAGAATCTGTCTATGGCTTTCAGCTTTTACGTCATCTTTTAAAAATTTACTTCATCAGCCAATGTATTGAACAGGTTCAAAAATTTATATAATCATTTTACTTAAATCAAGATCAAAACAAAACTGAAACAAAGTAGTAGTATTTGGGACTTGTGGCTTAATGATAGAGCTCTTGCCTGGCATGCACCAGGATCCATATACAAATATTAAAAAAAGTTTTAAAGATGCAAAGTAGAAGGAGCAAATCCAAGCCAGACTACCAGAAGACTAAACAGTTACCCAATTCTCTGTACACTTCACTCCAGCCCAGTCACTCCTCGGCACCTCCCTCCAGGCAGTCTGTCTTATGTTTCCAGGGTCTGACTGACAGTTCTCTAGCTGCAATGTGTTCTTTTCATTGCCTGCGATGTTACGTGAGGGAAACCTGTCCAATGCATTGATGAAGCACAGAGTGAGTCTATATGTTCATGCATCTGCACATGATCGGGCCATCAGCTAGTGGGCTACTGATAGGTTGTTGATCTGCCTCATGATTAGGATTAATAAGCTTAAACAACATTTAAAGGAGATATCAGAAAGTGTCACAGAAATTTATTGTATCAACCACGAGAATAGATCTAAACTCTAAAAGGAAGTTCAGCCGCTTCAAAGAAATGAAATGGAATGAAAGGAAAGGAAATTAGAGAAACAAGAGAATTCTAAGTGCTTATCTGGAAGGAACCAATCTATTCCAGTCAGGTCCCTGTTCAGGCACCACTTGCAGGATCCTAGTCTTGCTAGTTTGTTCCCCCTCCCAGTGGGTGAAAAAGGATGAAAGAAAAAAAGACACAGAGTTAGTTTAGAATGCAGGGGCCAGGGGGCCTCACCTCTAGTGGGCAGAGAGCCTTGAGCATCTTGCTCACCCTGCCTTTGTTTATGCAGACACAGGAACGAGCAACTAGAGCAGCAAAGATTCATCTCTCTCCCCTTATTTAAAGTGTATGCGCAGGTAAACCACCAGATCGCAGCTGTGTTGACTTTTCCTGAGAGCCTGCAATGCGCCATCATGCCTGCACACTGCCTTTTTCCCTTTTCCTCCCAGAGTTCAGTTAGGCCTCAGTTCTCGTTTTCTGGTGTTCTGCACTCAGCATAAATAGAAGAATGGAAGATTGCTGTTGTTGTTTCATTTTGTTTTCTGCATTGCTCATATAAATACAGTTGTTCAAACTCATGAATGCAGAAAAAACAAATACATACAGATCTCTGTATTTTGTAGTTTTTAAGGGGGCAGGTGAATATTTAATCTATCACATGGTTAATGGTAAAGTCATTTGCAGTCCTGGATTCATCATCCTCCTTCTGCAGAAGCTCTTAAAAATTCATTTATAGTACTGTATGTAATTTTATACGGCTGAACAGAAAGGACCCCCTTTCTCTATTTTGTGTGCTGATTTGCATTTCTTCATTTCCAGAGGTGCAGCTCTGTTTGCTCCGAAGTTCAGTAATAAAGTCATTGAGTCACATAGAAGTTAGTAACACTTGAATGCAATTAATCTTTGTAGGAAAACTTGAACTAGTTAGATGTTCTCCTTATGATCCCTCACCTATTTGAAGCTTAAATTCATTTTTATCTGTTGTCTATCTTTGGTTTAGTAATTATTATTTCTAATAACAAAATATAAATTTAGATGCTTAACATTCCTACATTTCATAAAAGTTATCCCTTTGAAGAGTGAAACAGGTATCTTATTTCTAGTTTATCAATTTTATATTTTTAAAACAAATCACAACATAAATTTTGCTTTTCAAGAAAAGGTAATTCCTAGAAATTGAGAACAAATGAATTTTATAAAACTTGGAGAATGAATTTTATACATTTTATAGAAATATTTACAAAATGCTATATGTATATTGCTTGCATAGTAACTCACATTTGTATAATTAGTGAACTATGGAGGCTTAAAAATTAATGACTGTTATTTCAAAGTACAAAGACAACATGACAATGAATTATTTTAAATCTGCCACTGGGCTACAAACATAAGGAAAGTAAAAATGAAAATGTCATAATAAAAAAATAAAATTATTCTTTATTGCTACCTATATTCTAAAGAAAAACAGTTCCCACGTCTTTTTTGAGGTTTTCCCTATAGTTTATCCTCAAGATTACCTTAAAATTTTTAATCTGTTTAAAACAATCTTATTTCCTATACCTAACAGTTGGACTTTGTGATATAGTAGGATATTTGAATATAATCATTAGGTTTTTCTTTCATGAACCAACCAAATAGAACTTTTAGCATTCATTGTATTTTACAAAGTAATTGTGAACCTACCATATTTTGTTGTTCCCAAGTAATGATGCAGTATAAAAAGACAGACGAAGACTTCTAAGTAACATGCAATGTGGAAATTAATCTAATATTGACATGATAAATGCTGAACCTTTTATTAGATTGGATTTTTTAAAATAATAAAACAGATTTAGAAATGTTATATCCTGCCAAGACTACATGACTGTTGAGAGAAATGAGTTAAACCAATGTCCATATTCTTTTTGATGTAACTGCTTCAAATGGAAGGTACATCCCTTTCTCTGTTATCACTGCCTTCTAAGTGTGAAACATGTTGACATAAGACAACCTCATAATCCCTGAGGGAAACAATTTCCAATTACTGAGGTTTTTTTCCAATTTTCCAGTTTCCAATTACTGCCTAGTGGTGGCGAACCTATGGCATGAGAACCACAGGGAGCACACAGAGCCCTGTCTGTTGGCATCATCCCAGCACCCGAGCATCAGATAATAGCACAAAAAAGCATGTCAAATGCAAACTTTAGCCTTTCAATAAGAAGCTGTTTGTATCATTGACAGCTCTGTCATTGTGTTTTTCTTTTAAGAAAGAACATGTTAATGTACAAGTTATGTTTTCTAAACTAAACTCTAATTATTTAGGTATAATTGGCACTCTGAAATAAATAAGTGGGTTTTGTGCAGTAGTTTGGCCACTGGGTCTCTAAAAGGTTTGCCATCACTGCCCAGGCACTGATAAAAAATGTGTATACTGATCCAAAAGCAAATCACAAATGCAAATTCAGAAGGCAGACTGAAGTTGGAGGTTTGAACCTAAGAGTAGCAGTAAAATGTCACTAGGAATATGTCAGTATATAAAAATTTGACTTGTAGTAACTCTGAAAGATAATTTTGTAAACAGCTGAAAGTTATAGTTTCAGAAGTATTGAGGCTGCCTCTAACTCATGTGACACATTCCTGCTTCCAGGTGGTTCCAGTTGGATAACGTATTGGGCAGCTTCTGAATTCAAGAACAAACTGATTCTGAAGTCCCACGTGACCCCTTGGCTAGGTGCCAGTTTTTCCGTGTCATGGAGACCTTGCCCAAAGGCAGTTACACATAGGCTCTATAGACTGCTTTCTCAGAAGGTTTTGGATCTAGTTCAATAGCAAAGTTCAAATTTTAACTCAACGGATTATGCTATTTAGGGCTGCTCTCCAGGACAAAAGATAAAGAACGACTGCTGCTGCCAGTGCCCTATTTTTTTTTTCTTTTTTACTTTCCTTAAAGCAAAATGATCTGGTCCAGCTCTAACATAATGCTGTACAGATACACTGAGTTCTTAGGCAAGGGCAGTAATTCAACAGCCTGCTCTGCTGTCCAAACTATCTGAGATGCCTTGTTATTTTGGTCTGATCTTATACACACATAAACTATTTTTTACACATTTTAAGGGAATTATAACCACTTGATGTTTATGGATATTGCTATATTACTTCTCCACTATTTATTCAGTGAGACTATATCATACCAAGAACTAAACCTGTTTACAGATATGTCCTCAGTAGCAAATAGAATAATTACCACATTTGATAGTAATAGCTTTAAATTATAATCTAAAAAATGTAAAATGACATAAGTCATGATATTTTAAACAATAAAGTCACTTTGGTTCTTTCTCCTTTGATCTATTCTCAATTGGTCTTCTGCTTTCTGCAGGCTTTGTACTTAATAGAGAAATCATTTTGAATTTTGTGTGTTTGTACACTTAACAGCATCATCTCTCTGACATGAGGTCTTAAACAAAATGTCTGTGGCCTTCAATTGAATTTACACATTTTTAAAGATACCAGATTGTTTCAATGCATTTCAGAATCTCCTGCTGTTATATATCATGTTGCTTTGACAAGCATGGAAATCTATTGATTTTATATGTTCCAGTTTTCTACTGAGTGGTTAACCCTTCTATGAAACACACTATATTTTAGTGGAAAGAAAGAAAATTCTACAAATATCTTTCTTCCTTAGACTGATAAAATACACCTAGCTTCAGAGAAGCTGAGTGACTCATTAACAGCTTGTACACATTTCATTGCTGAATACCTTCCAATGATAAAAAGGTAAAAGTCTATGAGAGATTTTATAACTCAGAAAATTTGTGTTTTTGTTACAAAGAACCATAAATGGCACTGAGGCACAGTATTAATTGTATAAAATTTTTTGTACACTGACCTGTGAAAGTGGAAAGCACATAATTTGATTATCTGGTTAAAATATAGAATTTACATAAAAAATATATATAATGTGATACATTGATAAAACAAATCCTGCAATCTTATTAAAAATGAATGATGATGTTATTTGATGGTAAAATTATAAATACTTAATATTTGTAGCTCTGCATATACAGACCATCATGCTTATGTATATGCGTATTTTCTCAGAATATTCATCTGAGTTTTAGAAATACCTATAAACTGCCACTTCTACGATAGTTAAAGAAAAAAATACAAATATGTGTGAATTTTTCTTTCATCACTTATATGAAAATCCCCAAAGAGATACAAATCCACAATATTTGAGATAGTTTAAAAATGTATAACAATAGCATATGTAGCCAATACTATCAGTTATTCTAATTTTGCAGTTGCTTTGAAGCATTCTTCGCTTTAAAAATTCAGTAGTATATTTAAATATGCACATATGCTGCTATACTATGCTTCCATGGTTAATTATTCATAAAAATGATAACCTAGCTTCTATCTTTTCAGCCCTGTGTACTAGTACTTCAGATAAGGAGATCACTTTGCCTTAATCAGCATTCTTGTTTGGACCATGTAATATGTACTTTTATTGTCACCAAAGTTATCCTTTTGATTTAATAATACAGGAATACTAGACTAAGCCATTAAGATATTTCTTTGTAAAATTGAAATTAAGGGTACAGACATACAGGGGCTAACCAAAATATACGGTATGTATAAATAAAAATTATGACAGTAAAAGATACATTACCACTATTCCCTCTCACAGCACTCTCTCTTGGTATGAACACACTTATCCAATCATTCTTGCCACTTTCCAAAACAGTTCTCAAGCTGGGGATATAGCTCAGCCACATAGCACCTGCCTGGAAAGTGCGGGGTGCTGAGTTCAATTCCCGGTTCCAAAAAAAATCCAAACCAAAACAGTTCTGGAAGTTCCTTTTTGTTAGTCTTTATGAAGTGTGGAAAAAAAAAAAAATACAATGAACGCTGCTACCTAGTACCATCCAAGCAAAAGACAGCCTTGTAAAAACCCATTAAGTTGTGTCCTCATCCACCTTATTCACCAGTGGCACTATGCAACTTCATGCTCTTTCCCAAAGTCAAATGACCATGGAAGGTAAATGTTTTACAACCAGTCAGAACTTCCAGGGAGCCATGACAACACAAATAAACACACTCATGAAGGAGGACTTCCAGAATTGCTTCAGAAAGTGGCAAGAATAATGGGATATAAGTATGTTCAAAGTGAAGAGGAGTATTTTGAAGGGGATTAATTAAAATGAGCCTTTACTATAATAAATTTTCTAAATTTATACATTTAGTCCTTTGCAATCACCCCTTCTAGTGAATATTAAACGACATAGAATTGGAGCTGGGGCAACCATTTTCAGGTGTGCACTTAATGTTTAAATCAGTAGAGAAACCAGTCTTCAGAGAAAATCAAAAAGAAAGGGTCAAAGTCCATTGGGGTCTACAGTAATAGTTTGTTAGAGTTAGCTTGTTACACTTCATTGGAACCTTTTACAAAATTTTCAAACCAGTCACAGGGAAACATTTATACCATGGGACTTAGCGCACGCTCAGTGACAGGGTCCCACTGTTCTGAGAGCTCACTGTGATATACGTAGCAGTTGACACACATGCACAGAGAGATGTGAGAGAGAGACAGAGACAGAGACTGAGAGAAAAGAGATATATTTATACATGGAGAGAAAACAAGTAATGACATGATGCTAACCTAAATCGGATGTGTGTATCCTTCCTATTCTTATTTCCCCCCGACTTCCTTTAATGTCTTTTAGTGTAAGGTTAATAAATACCTCGTCACAAATTACCTTAAATGGACTTACTGTTGGAAGTTATTTTGAAAGGAGGCTACTGCCCTACCGTCATTACATTCCATTACAACTTTATCCCAGCCGAGCTTTATGATACAGATAAAATGTAAAATTCAGTCCCACTGATCTTGGGAAGATGTGTAAAGCAATGTGTGCTTAAACTGAGAAGTTACTAAAGCCCAGTAACTGCTGCAGTCCTGTGTTATGTGGTCATCGTTGACCTGAGAAAATGTGAGGTTATATATCCAACACCAGAAAAGGGCCATTTGCAGCTCCAGACCTAACACTTGTTTTCCTGGAAGCATCTTTCCTAAAACACAAAGACTGACCCACTTTTTACAGCTTTACAAATCTTGATTGGGAATATCTTGACCCGCAAATGCCAAAGCAGGTATTTTTCCTCTTTAGGAGAAGTCCAGCAGGATTACTTAGAGAAATGTGGACTATCATAAAGGACTCTGGCCAAATGACATGCCTCTGGGGGCTCAGCAGTAGAGATAGCAGAAACCAGGTTGTTTTGTGTTTGTTTTGTGTTTATTATAAAATGCCACTAGGAGAGACCAGTATTTTCTGCTTTGAACTAAAATCTTATGATGTTTTAGGGCTAGTGTTTACCTGAAAATATTTATTTTGGATATATATTGAAACATGCTCCTATGAATTACTTCTACATGTTGCATAAAAACCGTGAATATATTCCTATAGAAGAAACTGCTCCAATTCAACAAGATTGGGGTTTTTTCAAGTTATGCTAATCTAAAATTGAAATGCTGTATTACAAAGTAAAAAGCTAAAACAGTTCTAAAAAATGAAGGTTACATCAGTGATTGCTATATGTGTTTTGTTTATTTTTCCCATTATAAAAATGGGGAAATGTTCATCAGGAGAAAACATGGAGGGAGCTACATATAGATTTCTTTCAAACTGTAAAAATGTAAGCAGATTACTTTCTGTCATACTTTTTGCAACTTTATTTTTTCTAAATATAGGATACTTACTAGATTGTTTTTTCCTCCCCGAAGAAATTAAAGGATGATTATACAGTTTTTATAATGTGTGGAGATATATA
>NW_004955407.1:1027152-1029369 GCF_000276665.1 Chinchilla lanigera | reverse complement strand
TTGATCTACAGCCCCAGCCAGCCATTTGTTTATTTTTTTAAATTTTTGATACAGGATTTTGTTAAGTTCCTAAATTGCTCAGGATGGCCTTCAACCTGTGGTCTTCCTGCCTTAGCCCCCCATAATGATGATATTACAAGCATATACCACCACGCCTGTCTTTACATGTTCTTATCAGTCAAAGCTTACTAGAGAAACAGATTTAATGTAAGATATACATGTATATAAGAATTTAGAAAATTGGCTTACAATGACCGCCACTGCCTGAGGTGTGGAAGATTGCTAACGGTCTGTCTGTACACTAGAAATTCAAAGAATGCAGTTGAAGACCTGAGGCTCATGGTAGTGCCCTGCATGAGTATCAGGAGGCTGAGGAGTCTGTGCTGGAAGCCCAGACACAATGTCAAAGGTAAAGACAAAGCCTGGAGCACCTCCAAAGAAACAGAAGAGACCCTTCCTTCTTCCTGTCCCCTTTACACCACGCAGGTGACAAGCTGCCCTAGGGTGGGACTTCTGTCTCCAGTAAATCCCCTCAGCCACACTCAGAACTATGCTGATCCATTTTAGCTAGGTGTTTCATATTCAAGTTACATAGTCGGTAACTATCATACCTTCTCAGTAATTTTTCTTTCTCCTGAAGTTTGCATCCATGCAGCTAAACTACTGTCTCCTGAAATCATTACCTCTAAATTGTCTGATAGGACCATCCCCAAATTTTCATTACTTAGCATGAGAATCATTGTTTTCTATCCTCATGCATGTCTGCGAACCTAAGGGAGCTTTTGTAGCTTGTTGTTCTTAAACACGCAGCATAGTGGACTTCGTTTTAAATATTCATTTAAAAGTCAGCTATGAGTTGGAGTGCACCATGTTTTGTCTTCTTTGTGACCAATTCTGCTTCCTCATACTCAGCCATGTCCTATAGGTGGTTATATTTCTATGCCATTGTATGCTGAAAATTACCTTGATGAGGGCTGGGGATGTAGCTTAACAGTGCACCTGTCTGGCAAGTGTGAGACCCTGAGTTCAATCCCTTGTACCAAAAAAAGAGAGAGAGAGACAAAAAATTACCTCCATGACTACTGTTTTGATATTGATTTTCCTGTCCTAGATGAGACCCAAAAGCATGGTTTGCATGTAGAATACTTACACGGCGAGTCCTCTAGTGTAACCTCTGATAAAGAGTGAAGAGTCTTTATCAGAGGAAAGGGAAAGCTTGAACTGAGATATACGTATAAGTTGGGCTTCAACCATCTTCACAGACTGCTCTGAAGCTGAAACACTGACTCCAAAATTTTCCTGATGAGGCCAGGAGAGCATGCTGGTCTGCCTTACTGACAGGCCATGCATGGGAGATAAGGTTCCACCTTGTGTCAACAGCCTCTCTCTTGGTGCAGAAGGAGTCCCAAGGACATATAGCTTTGCCCTATCAGCTGCCAATCCTCTGCAACTTAGATAACAAAGGCCTCAGTCCCCAGAAGGGTATCTGGTTGGCATGGGCCATAGCACTGGAGAGCCTATAAATATTCCTCATCTGTTTCTCGTTTTTTTCACTTGGGAAATATTCTCTTTTTCCTTTGTCTTTCTCTTTCTCTCCCCTTCCCTCTCTTCTTCCTACCTTCATTTTCTCCCTCCTTCTGCCCTTGAACACTTCACCTTTTATTTCCTTTGTGGCATTTTATCTTTTAAACGTTTTTCTAATGTGTATGAATTAGATCCATAACTAGAAGGAATGAGCAATTTGTACATGATGACTATATACTGATCATATTTCTTGCTGTTTTAAATATAGAAAGGTAAATGTTTTATGAAAGTATCTAGTAGTATAATACCCATAGACTCATTTTTTATCTTTTAGTTATAAAGAAAAGAGACATTAAAAATGATTAATACATATTTAGAGTTAGGAATTTAATCACTTTATTTTACTCACAGATTAATTCCAGACACTCCTTTCCCTGGAATACTGCAAATATTACTATTTTTGCCTGGAGTATCTGGGGACATAAGGCCATCTCCTGATGACCATGAAGAGATGATTACTACCTTCATCATGACATCTGCTGTTACATGCTACTCATATGTAAACCATGCTTAGGGCAGCATATCAAACATTTGTCATATGATTAAACATTCTTGTATAAGAAGAAATATGAAAGTTTTGATACAGACCTAATAACAGTAAATAACACTTTTATAAATTCATATAGACAATCC
>NW_004955407.1:1019999-1023019 GCF_000276665.1 Chinchilla lanigera | reverse complement strand
AGACCCTGTCTCAGAAAGACAAAAAAAAAAAAAAAAAAAAAAGATGTTTTCAGATTGTTTTAGAGAATTCACTACAGCTGTAGTTAGGACGTAAGTAGATATTATTATTGATGTAGTTCACTTAAGTAGAAGATTGAAAAATGGTTTCGGTCAGAGCCATACATCCCAATTTGCTTGTTTAGTGAATGGATTACAAAATGAGACTTAATCAGATGGCAAGAGGGCTGCACCCTACGGCTGCATCTTGATACACTTATGGGATTTCCTACTACTGAAAATAACATCTACTTTAACCCTCTCAGTTTTGCTTGGCTCTTAAACTTTTGAAAAAGCACTGCAGTTTCTTTCTTTAGCCTACATTTAAGATTTACTGATTCAGGGTTGACGGCCACATTAACAAATTATTACCCTTGCCTGAGGATTATAGTTCTCTTCTCCCAGACTCCTCAGCACAACGTTGGCAGCTTGGAGCTCAGCCCAGGAAAGCAAACTCCAGGTGTGTGGCGTCAGCCTGCATTCTCCCAGTGCAGAAGAAAACAGCAATTTTCCCACTTTCTAAACAGCTGTTTTAATCTAAAATAAAAATATAAAATTCATCCAAGATTGCTTCATTTTTGGCATTTAGCACATATGACAACACAGCTCTACAAAACTACCTCCAAATAATTACAAAAACAGGCACAGTAAGAAATTATTTATTTATTAGCACATGACTACTGAACAGCTTTTCATAGGAATTTAGATATGCTGTAGCAAAGGATGGTAAATTACTGCCCACTGCACTCAAATACCTGCTCCTATGTTCATATGAATCTTATATCTGTCCCCCTTTGTACTGTGTAATAAAGAAATGTGAAAATCCAGAGCTTTCACCTGAGTCAAATATGTATTTCAAGCAATATAAGATAACCAAATGAAATGAAATCAATCAGAACTGAAATTAGCTTATAAATTCAGTTCTGTAGATGTTTAAATGATGGATATTTACTGAAAATTTCTTCAGTAAGAGCATTAAGAAGAAGGTAGGTCAATGAAACAAGGCACAAGAAGACGCAAAAAACACTTAGATCTAATTGTGAAATAAAAGTAAAGCAGTAACAAGCTTAAAATAATAACCAACAGAAAAAATAAAGGACTATAGGAAAAACATTCACTCACCCAGCCTAAATTCATGGCTAATAACCCTACAATAAAAGACAAATTAACAAGAGGAAAGCATACTGATTTGTTGAATAGGTTTTACATGATACAGATGCCTTCCTAAGGAAATTGAGGCTCCAATACACAGCTAAGCTTGCATTTTATGCTATTTTTGATAAAAGTTGACAGAAGTGGAAATGAACAAAGGGAATATGATCTAATGGCAATAAATGGGGGAACTTAGCAATACCTGTTCTCAATTTCCTGTGTCTTCAGAGAAAAGGATGTTCCCTTTCCTCCAGGTAGAGGGAAGCTCCCTCTCCTGTGAGGGACTGTGATCTCCTTCAGAGCACTGTCAGGAAATCACTCTGTATCAGTCAGAGTTTACTAGAGAAACAGATATAACACAAGATATACAAATGTACAAGAAATTATGTTTGCCTTACAATGGTCAGCCACAGAGTTGGATGAGGAAGTGCAAAGGGTGTCTGCATACTGGAGATTGAAGAGCCCAGTCCAAGGTCTGGAGTTCATGGCAGTGTTCTGTATAAGTCCATATCAGGAGACAGATGGGTCTGAGAAAGAATGCTGAAGAATCTGTGATGAAGCCTTAAGAGTCTACACCAGAAGGCTGAAGAGTGCCAGGCAGACATCAAACAGTCTGCACCAGAAGCCAGGAGATGACCACCGAGATGAAGGTGAAGACTGGAGCTTCCCCATTTTTTATATGCAGCCTACCCACTTGGAGCGGGAGAGGGGGGTGATCCTCTACATTCACACCATCTTCATGCCTTCTTCTTGCACAGGCACAAAATGAACACAAAGTGAGGACCCTGGCTCTCTTTTGAGTCACACATGCAACCTTCTAAACTTCTCAAGTTGACACAATGAACAGCATCTTAGAGCAGTAAGGGTATGTCTTCTACACACCAGGATGTAGACTACTGAGTCACTCAGTTAAACTTCTAGACTCCTCAAGTTGACATGTTGTATTAACCATAACACCTTCATAGGCTTTATGACCTGCTATATGGGAGAAAAGCAAGCAAAGGATGAGCATGACATTACTACTTCTGTATTTTCAAATCTCTTCAGCTAAAAATACTCAGTATGTCAGGATGGCATATTTGAGAGTAGCATTTCCTAGGTATGCAGTCAAGACTGTTGTATAATGATCTTGAAGAATGCATTATGCAGTTCTATAATTTAATCTAATTATATGCCATCCAGTGGATTTACAATTAGCTTGTTGGATGTAAAAACATACTAATAGCAAACATTCTATCTATTTTTATATAGCTATGTTTTTCCTTTATTGTACTACCTGAATTCTTATATCCCAATTGTTGACAACTGGCTTATATTCATTCAGAAATAATTCTCCTGGTGTGCAGAAGTACAGTAGTAAATTCTGGCTTCCTTTTGTTTTTATTTTAAAGGGAATAATAAACACAGATAAAAACAAAACAAAGCAAAAACAATAAAAATGATACAGGGTTTTAGAACAAAATGATAGGAATTAACAGTGGCTGTTATATTACATATTGTTATCTTCAACGAAATTGCTCAGATTACCATATGTAAAAATGCAAGATTGATCAAACCATTAAAGAGAGTAAAAACTAAAAACAGGAAGAACATTATAAATTACACAGAGTTTTACTAGACAAGATGGTAGAAATTAGCAAGTGGTTGTTATATTGCATATTGTTGTCTTCAAATTAGTTGTTCAGATTAACAGATATAAGCATTCAAAATTGGGCAAAAAGAAAAAAAAGTACACTTTTACTGTTCCTTTCAATAAACCATTAGACATCAGCAGTAAAGTAATCCCAGTTATCCTTCTATATATTTTTTCCCAGCTATCCTTCTATATTATT
>NW_004955407.1:1000908-1019191 GCF_000276665.1 Chinchilla lanigera | reverse complement strand
GATTGTGATAACTCCTGCCTTTCCTTTGTTGTCCAGGATTCCTTTTGCTATTCTGGGCCTCTTCTGTTCCAGATGAATTTCAGGGATGTTTTCTGTAGATCTGACAGGTATACTAATGGAATTTTAATGGGAATAGTATTGAATCTGTACAACAATTTTGGGAGTATGGCCATTTTCACAATGTTAGTTCTTCCTATCCGTGACCATTTTCTGAAAGCCTCTTTGCTCTCTTTTTTCAGCGTACTGTAGTTTTCACTGTATAGATCTTTTTCTTCTTTTGTTAGATTGTTTCCTAAGTATTTCATCTTTTTAGACGCTATTTTGAAATTAGTGGTTTCATTAATTTCTCTCTTAATCTGCTGTTGTTTGTGTACAGGAATGCTATTGATTTTTGAGTGTTGAGATTGTATTCAGCTATGCTACTGAATTTGGATATTAAATCCATATGCCTTTTTGTGGAGTTTCTGGGGTCTTCTATGTAGAGTATCGTGTCATCTTCAAATCATGATAATTTCACTTCTTCCTTTCCTATCCTTATTTGTCTTATTTCTCTCTCTTCTCTGATTGATCTGGTTAATATTTCCAGGACTAAATTGAATTAGAGTGGTGACACTGGACATCCTTGTCTTGTTCTTGATTTTGAAATCAAAGCTTTCAGTTTTTAACCATTTAGAATGATATTAGCTGTTGGTATGTCATAGATTGCTTTTATCAGATTTAGGCAAAGTCCATCTGTGCCAATTTTCTGTAGGGTTTTTATCATGGATAAATGTTGAACTTTACCAAAAGATTTTTCTGCATCAATTGAGATGATCATGTGATTTTTGTCTTTGGCTGTATTAATATGGTGTATTACATTGCTTAATTTGTGTATGTTGAAACATCCCTGCATTCCTGGGACAAATCCCAATTGGTCATGGTGTATAATCTTCTTGATGTTTTGTTGTATTATGTTCACTAGTATTTTATTGAGAATTTTGGCATCTATATTCATTAGGGAGATTGGCCTGTAGTTCTCTTTTTATGGTTGAGTCTTTCTCTGGTTTTGCTTTTGGGATAGTACTTGCCTTCTGGTATGAGTTGGGCAAAATTCCTTCCTTTTCATTTTTCTTAAAGAGTTTGAGAACTATTGGTTTTAAATTTTCTGTAAATTTATTGTAGAATTCTGCTGTGAATCCTTTAGGACATGGCCTTTTTCTTCATTGGCAAGATTTTATTATATTTTCAGTTTTGCTTGCTGATATAGGGTTATTCAGGATTTTTATATCTTCTTCATTCAGCTTTGGTAGTTCATATGTATCTAGAAATCTGTCCATTTCTTCTGTGTTTTCCTTCCTGTGAGAGTAAAGACTTTTAACATAGGTATTGATGATCTGAATTTCTACAAGATCTTTAACAGCTTTTAATATTCTGTTCTTTTGTTGAATTACTGGGATCTTGATCGCTGTATGTCTGGGTGTAGACTGATTTTGGTTATGGCTAGTTGGAGTTCAATATGCCACACTTACCTGGATGTCCAATTTTTTTCCATGCTTGAGAAATTTTCTGCTATTACTTCCGCAAATAGTCTTTTTATGTCATTTGTGCTGATACCTGCTGTTTCATTGGTACCTATTAATCTTGTATTGTTTTTCTTTGCTTCATCTTGCAGCTGTTGAATTGTTATTTCTTGGTTTCTTGTTATTTTTAAGAGATTCTTCCTTTCATGGTCTTTCACAGTAATTCTGTCTTCAAGATATGGAAGTCTATTTTCAGCTTTATTCAAGCAGTTTTGCCAGGTTTCAATGGAAGTTTTAATTTCCTGGATATCTGTTTGAATCTGTTTCATGCATTCCAGTTCTTTCCTATACTGTTCATTCAAGATTTCCATTAATTTACTATGCTTCTCTATTTTTTTCTATGTCTTCTTCAGATGTGCTAAGCGATTCTTTCATTATTGTTGTCGTTTCTTTTTTTACCTCAGAGATTATTTCTGATCTGATATCTTCTATGTCATGATGGAGTTGTTTCTTTACTTCAGCTGCTATCATTTCAGAAATTTCAGGTGTATGACTTCTAAGATCTTCTGTGTCGATATCTCCTGGACTTGTTCTCAGTGGGGTAGAAGTCTGTGCTTCCATTTTGCTCCTTCATTTTGTCATTTTCAGAGATGCAAAGGTTCCCTGGAGCTCAGCCTCACTCCCAGGATGATGTCATAGTAGCAGGGCAAGGACCCAAAAGTCCTCAGGGTTCAGTGTGACTCCCTTGATGGTGTGTGTGTGTGCAAGTGGGGTGAGATCCCCAATACTCCCACAGATCTCTGGGGCTCAGCCTGGCTCCCATGCAGGCATTCCCAAAGCTGTCCATGTTTCAGCCCTGTTTCCACTGGGGTGTAGTAGTGGGCGGGTCGTGATCACTGCAGATCCATACACTTCCCTCATCCCAACTTGGTTCCCACACCAATGAGGGGAGGTAAGTGCATAGTCACTGAGGCCCCTGAAGCTGTCAAAGTTAGCTTAGCTCCCATGAGGGTGCTGGGTAGGAGCAGGGAGGGTCACCCAAGGCCCTTGAGATTAAATCGTCTGGGGCTCCCCCTGGCTCCCAAGCTGATGGGGCAGTGGTGGAGCTGGCTCACTGACATTGCAGAAGCTGACTGAGGTTCAACTCATCTCCAATGGGGGAAGTGGGGAGGAAGGGAGGGACAGGGAGTGGACCCCAAGCCCTTAAAGCTGTCTGGGTTTCTGCCTGGCTCCCAAGCTTGTCAGGGAGTGGTAGCAGCTCACCAGAGTACTCCAAGTGTGCAATGTTCAGCTCAGCTCTAGTGGCGGGGAGTGGAGGGGCATGGAGTGGACTGCAAGCCCCTAAAGCTGTCTGAGTTTTGCCTGGCTCCCAAACTCCTGAGTGGGGACAGGTGTGTTGCAACAGCTCATCTTAGTTCCCAAAGCTGTCCAAGGTTCAGCTCAGTTCCAATGGGGGAAGGAGGAGGGGGAGGGGTGGGGAGTAGACCCCAGGCCCCTAAAGCTGTCTGGGTATCTGCCTAGCTCCCAAGCTTATGTGAGGGTGTTGCAGCAGCTCACAAAGTTTCCAAAGCTGTGCAAGATTCAGCTCAGCTCCAACTTGGGAAGAGGGGTGTGGGGTGGGCTCCAGGCCCCTAAAGCTGTCAGGATTTCTGCCTGGCTCCCAAGCTCCTGTGGGAGGGGCAGCAGCAGCTCACCAGTGTTCCTGAAGCTCTCCAAGGTTCAACTCAGCTTCAATGGGGGAAGGGAGGAGGAAGACATACCACATCATTTTATACATTCTTCAATTGATGGGCATTTGGGTTGTTTCCAAGATTTAGCTATAAAAAATTGTGCTGCTATAAACATGGATGCACATATATTGCTGTGGTATGATGCTTTTAATTCTTGCAGGAAAATACCAGAAGGAGAATAGATGGGTTAAGTGGGACTTCCAATCCTAGTTTTGTGAGGAATCTCCACACTGATTTCCACAGTGGTTTCACAAGTCTACACTCCCACCAGCAGAGGAGTAGGGTTCCTTTCTCCCCACAGCCTCTCCAGCATTTGTTATTGGTTGATTTCTTGATGATAGCCATTCCTTCTGGGGTGAGATGGAAACTCAGTGTTGTTTTAATTTGCATTTCTTAAATGAGCAATGATGTTGAACATTTTTTCATATATTTATTCACCATTAATATTTCTTCATCTGAGAAGTGTGTGCTAATCTCAGATGCCCATTTTTGTATCTTTGAATTTTGGGGACCTAATTTTTTTAATTCTTTATATGTTCTAGATAGAAGTCCTTTGTCTGATGGACAGTTGGCTTAAATTTTCTCCCAATTCATGGGTTTTTGTTTTACTCAGTTGGTGATGTTTTTTGATGTGCAAAAACTTATCAGTAAGATAAGATTTCAGTCGCTGATTCTTTGAAGTATTTCCCTTGCAGTTTGATTTTTGTTCATGAACTGTCTGCCTACCCCTATGTCTTCAAGATTTTTAACTACTTTCTCTTCCAGGAGATTTAGTGTTTCTGTTTTAATATTTAGATGTTTGATCCATTTTTACTTTAGTTTTGTGCATAGTGATAAGCATGGGTCTAGTTTTAATCTTTGGTGTGTGGAAAGCCAGTTTTTCCAGCATCACTTATTAAAGAGGCTATATTTCTTTCAGTGAACAGGTTTAGCCACTTGGTCAAAGATAAGGTGGCTGAGTGTCTTTGGAGTTGTGTCTGAATCTTCTAATCTGTTCAGTTCATCTTCAAGTCATTGTTTTTTTGTTTTTTTGTTTTTTTGGTTTTTTTTGGCCAGTACCATGTTGATTTTATGAAATTAGCTTTGTAGTATAATTTTAAGTCAGTGATTGTGATGCCTCATGCTTTTCCTTTGCTACCCAAGATTGCTTTTGCTATTTTAGACCTCTTCTGGTTCCAGATGAATTTTGAGAATGTTTTCTCTAGATCTGTGAGGTATACTAATGGTATTTTAATTGGGATTGCATTGAAACTGTATAAAAATTTTGGGAGTTTGACCAGTTTTACAATGTTTGTTCTCCCTATCCATGAGCAAGGAATATCTTTCCATTTTTGGAAATCTCTTTGATCACTTTTGTCAGAGTACTGTAATTTTCACTGTATAGATCTTTTACTTCCTTTGTTAGATTGATTCCTAAGTATTTCATTTTTTTAGAAGCTATTATAAAAGGTGTGATTTCACTAATTTCTCTCTCAGTCTGTCATTTGTGTATAGGAATGCTATTGATATTTGAGTGTTGATTTTGTATCCAGCTATGCTACAGAATTGGGTTTTATATCTGAAAACCTTTGGGTAGAGTTGTTTTTGGAGTCTTCCATGTAGAGTATCCTGTCATCTGTGAATAATGATAATTTTACTTCTTTCTTTCCTATCTCTATTCATTTTATTTCTCTTTGTGTACAATTGCTGTCGCTAATATTTCCACAACTGTGTTGGAGTGGTGACAGTGGACATCTATGTCTTTCTCCTGATTTTAAAGTGAAAGCTTTCAGTTTTTGGCCATTTAGTATGAGGTTGGCCATTGGTGTGTCATAGATAGGTTTTTTTCAGAGTGCAGTAAAGACCATCTATTCCTATTTTTTGTAGTATTTTTATCAAGAATGAGTGTTGGACTTTATCAAAAACTTCTTTGCTTTTATTGAGATGATCATATGATTTTTGTCTTTGGCTCTATTGATATGGTGTATTACATTAATTGATTTGCATATATTGAACCATCCTTGCATTCCTGGGATGAATCCCACTTGGTCATGGTGTATAATCTTCTTGATGATTTGTTGTATTCTGTTTGCCAGTATTTTATTCAGACTTTTTGCATCTATATTCATTAGGGAGATTGGCCTGTGGTTCTCTTTTTTGGTTGACTCTTTCACTGGTTTTGCTATTGGTATAATACTTGCCTCCAGGAATGAATTAGGGAGAATTCCTTCTCTTTCAATTGCCTGAAAGAGTTTGAGAAGAATTGGCATTAAATCTTCTCTAAATTCTTGTAGAATTCAGCTATGAATACATTAGGACCTAGGCTTTACTTCACTCATAAGTTTTTTATTACATTTTCCTTCTCGCTGGCTGTTACTGAGTTATTCAGGAATTTTATATCTTCTTCATTCAGCTTTGGTAATCCATACATATCTAGGAACCTGTCCACTTCCTCTGTTTTCCATCCTATGAAGGTAGCAATATTAAAAATAGATATCCATGATATCCTGAATTCTACAGCATCTGTAGTGATTTTATCCCTTTCATTCCTTATTGCATGAATTTCAGCTTTGTCTTTGCTTTTTGATATGGTTGCTCAGGAGTTTAACAATTTTATCTATTCTTTCAAAGAACCAAGTCTTTGACTCATTAATTCTTTGTATTGTTTTCTTAGTCTCAATTGCATTTATTTCTGATATGATCTTTAGAATTTTCTACCTTCTTTGGGCTTTGGGCTTGACTTGCTCTTCTATTTCTAGAAATTTGAAGTGCTGAATAAGATTGTTTATTTGTGGTCATTCTGTTTTCCTCATGTGGGAATCCACTACTATAATTTCTCTCTGAGGACTGCTTTCATTGCATCTCACAGGTTTCTGTACATTGTGTCTGCATTTTTATTTCATTGTACATATGGTTTAACTTTTTCTTTAATTTAATCTGTGACCTATTTGTTGTTCAGGAGAGTGTTATTTAATTTCCATGAATTTATGGGGTTTTGTGCTTTCATTTGTCATTAATTTCCAATTTCATTGCACTATGTTTCGATAGTATGAATGGGATAATTTCCCTTCCTTTGCACAACACTGAGATCAACTCTGGATCCAATAAAGCCAAGTGGGAATATATAGCAAATAAGCAGAATGCATGGAAAGTTACTAATCAGGTGTATATATCTTACAAATCTCGCCTAACAAGCTCTTACTAACAGTAGATCAGTTTGACCAGATTTACCTGAGAGCCAGTGAGAGATGAGGGATTTGCTCAGACATTGAGGTGATCAGATACTGATGGTGGGAGACTCTAGCTAAACTGATACAGCAGGATTCTTCCTATAACTGGGCTCTTTAGATGATCATCTTGAGGCTTAGTGCAGCCCAGAGGAATCGTGGAGATAGTTTTTGTAAGGAAATAAGACATAAGGAGGCATCAATGTCTCTGTATAGGGTGTCTGTCAAAGTGGAGTTTTTAAGTGAAATTGTTTCTTTTTCCTGGGTGGTGTGGTGGTGCATGAAAACTAACCAACCTCTATTTTCTCTCCATGCTGTTCATGTCAGCAGCATACCATGTACCTATCCTATTTTGTAGAAACATTTCAGTTTTTTCTTTTTTTCTCAGTCTATTCTCTATCATCTGTTAACTGGGATCTCACAATTATTCTGCATATCTATGGTTAAATCTAGTTTGCTTTTTAAAATTAGTTTGGTCATCAGATGTAATTCAGTTTTTATACAAGCATGTTAACTTTTTGTTTGTTAATATCTAGGTTCCATTTGATTATTCAGGTATATCTGATTAAATTTTTTTCTGGCTCTGTCCTGAATGTTATTTTGTAATTTTCTAAATCAGTTAAAATAAACTTACACCCTTAGACTATGTATTAAAAAATTTCCACTCATAAATATCCTATTTCCTTATTTTTCATCTTTCCAATTTGGCAGTCTTTAACCATTTTCAGGTCAATATATACATTAGTGCATTCACTCTGACAAATAATGCTATTACTACAGAAAACTTCTAATAAAACTTCATCTATTATAGATTATGTGTAGTTTTCCAGATCTTTTGAAAGTTAAATATATTTCATTTATTCTTCCTTGATTTTCCCTTATTATAGCTAAACTATGTTTTATTCTCCAAAGGAGAATGGATTAAGTGTGTTTTGGAAGGGATATGTCACTGCAGAAAGTTTATAATAGTTATAATTATCTTATTACAACCTCTTATATTCCATTTAATGCATATAAAGTAGTTTTAATTATTAATTAGTATATTCTTTCACCAATACACAGGGATAAAATTTATAATGAATAGTGATTTATAGCTGCAAACATCCCTTAATACTACAAATGGAGGTTAAAATTCCCATAGCAGAGATTTAAAAAGGACTAGTATGTTTAAAAAGAGTACTATGTAAATGAATTCCCAAATGTGTGCCATTTAATTTTGGGGTATGTAAAGTAAAATAGTGTATACAAAACTGTCTACTATATAAATGTATAGTGGTAGGTATGGAGATATTAGAAATACAAATGAAGCTGGAGATCAGATTATATTTGTTTTTCTAGAAATGAATGGACAGATACAAGATAGATGATAGAACACAGACAATAACCAATTGTCAGTATTTTCAAAAGATTGTATAAGAAATAGCAGCAGATCAAAGTGTACTTAGAATATTTCTTAATCATAACAACAATTAAATTGAAATATAGCAATAATTAATGTAAAACAATTGTAATAATACATTTTTGGTTCCATATTCCTAAGGAAAATGATATCTAATGAGGATAAAATACTGAGATAATTGGTGAATTTTCATTATATTTTCATACAAATTTAGTTTCTTTACTTCTCCATGTGATGACATTTATGTACACATGAAATTATTTTCAAATAGAATGCTGAAAATGATCCAACAGCATGACTTGTGTATTATTTAAGAAACCTGCCAAGGCATTGACAGCAAAAAGGAAGTATCAAATTCCCACTCAGTTAGGGGATGTGGAGTAATGAATATTCTTTACTTGCCCTACTGTTGCTGCTAAAAATAACAAGCAGGAAAGATGCCATGTCAGTCAATGTGTGTGGCTGTCTGCTTACATTTAGTATGTATCTTTTGTATAAGCAAATTACCTGGAGTTGGTAAATAGCCTCTTGTGGTTTTGATCATACTCTAAATGACCTGCCATGTTAAAATAAAACACAGTTCATAGTTTTCCACTAAAGAAAAATTAAAAAAAGATTCGGCTAATTTAAGGTGTACAAAACCTGTAATATATATGGTATTAGGATAATGAATGTTATTCATGTATGAAAACTCTGTAAATGCCATTATGCTATTCAAAGAAACTGGACCTCAACTAAGTTTAATAAAATCAAATATACATACATTTAATAGATGATACAATAGTGAGACAAAGTGATATAATCAAAGTAAAAAGAAACAAGCATACTTAAAAGTTTCCACTGTATTATATAGTTTCAGATTTAATAAAATATTCCAGGCTCAACATAAATTCCTTTCCTGCTTTATCCACCTGTTTATGTTGGGCCTGGAATACTAGATGAAGTCATGTGCATTTTGTGCTGTCAGTGTTTGACAAAGTTGGTGAAAGCTTTGAAAACAAATTGTTCTAAGGTAGTTGTGAGTAGCCTTTTCAAATGTAATTTGTTTATATCCGCTTTGTCTTTGTTTTTCTAGAAAAAATTATCAAGATCTCCATTAAATATTTAGACAGAAAGAAAACTTGACAAAAACATTTAGAATGACTAAATGCCATAAATGCTTACATTCATGTGTTAAAACACAGTTATAATTATAATTAATATCACTATGACTAAGGCTAATTCCCAAACATACAATCACAAATGTGTTTAGTAAAATATGAATATGCAAAGAAATTTCATTTATTCTTGCAATAAACTATTTTTGGGCCAGGGATATAGCTCAGCAGCACAAGCACCTGTCTGGCAAGCATAAGGTCCTGAGTTCGATTTCCAGCACACCAAAAAAAACTATTTTTGAAGGTATGTATTTAGATGGTTCTTTCATATCATTTTAGATACAATTATTTTTGAAACTTTAATAAGTCAGATTTGTGGTTCCCAGCTCTACAGAAACATTAGAATCATGTAGAGACCCTTTAAAACAGTGATACAGATACCCTGCTTTCAAGTTATTTTGAGGTAATTGATTTTGTTTTGGACACTGGTGTGTTTGCATTTTGCCCAGGTGGTTCTGGAGTACAGACAGGGCTGAGGACAGTTGAGAGTCTCTACACTAAATATAAGCTAGTCTGAGATAAAACAAAATGTTTCCAAAATAGTAATTTGACTTAGATTTAAAAACAATTAACCAATTAAATCATCTTTTTAAAAAAGATTCCTCTCAATAATATTATTTTACTTATGTCCTTTATTGAAAACTGAAGACTCAGTGAATATCTCATTAGGTAAAATCATTATATTATAAAAAGTGTTTATATTATGAAAATAAAACTTCAAATTTACTGGTTTTCCACATATTTAGTTAAAAATAAATCAAGAAGTAGAATGCAATTATAATAATGACAGAAATTTCAAATGCCACCAAATAGATGTGTACAGTCCCATCATTTGAATTTAAGCATATATATCTTAAGTAGTTTCAACAGAACTGAGCATATGCATCAAATTTTAAAATATTTAAATGCATTATCTATGCATGTTTATATCTGTTTTCACGAGAAGCCACTTTGAAGATATCAATATGTAATACAACCACCATTGTTAATTCCCTACCACTTTGTTTGTAACTCTGTATTGTCTGTATTGTGCTTGTGATATGTTGTAAAATGTTGTATGTCTGTTAATGTTTCCCTCCTTTTATCTTTAAAATAAAAATAAAATAAAATAAAATAAATGCATTATCTAATAAATTGCCAACTTCAAATGTTTACAGACATAAATTTTAAAATATAAAATTTAAATGGTGTTACACTTCCCGGCTTTTCCAGATGCTTAGCTGTATAGCATTGTTTCAGGTAAATATGTTACTCTATGAGTTTTAAGTATTTTAACAAAAATACTAATGATGAGTTCATTTTCATGTCATATGGACTAGTTTAGTTGTTCCAAAAATACATTTTTAACTATATAACAAATTGAAAGAAATAAAAACAAAGTAAGTGTTGATATTATCTATGTATTCCATAAGAGGTGAGATGTAAAATAAGTACTTTTTTTTCCCCTAAAGTAACACGAGAGTGCAGAGTTGGGAGAAAGAGGTTTTCCTCTGTCTAAGTCTGATAGCTGGGTCAGGAAATGAGCTGTCATCAGACAGAATTATTGTTACACGTAGGAGGCGACCACAGGAGAGACAGTGGGGACTCCCAAAACGGTGAGACCGAAGAGCTAATAAACCATCTCAGTAAGGGAAAGCAAAAAGGAGCAGACCACCTGGTGGGAAGTAAATTACTTTTAAAGATTCCCTTAGATGAACAGATGATAATGAGAGTTCTTGACAAAGTTTAGGTGTAATACCAGTTCCTGTTTTCCCAACCTGTGATGAACAACAGTCTACTTTGCCTGATGAAACTCCCAGGGAGGGGATTTATTGCAATTGAGTTCCTTTTGGAGGATCTGTCTTTAGGCAGATAAGGGGAGTTCAAATATAGATGTCTCTGTGTTTGCTGATTTCAAATGTTATCACCTCAAGATAAACAATATACCAAAACAGCATGTTTTGGAGTAGAATGCATTGCTGTCTTTTAGAGGTGATACCCGGATGATATGTAAAATTTAGAAATAAACATATTAGAGTTATTCAACTGTATTCAACATCTGGAAGATAAAACAATGTGGCAGAAAACTTGGTTTTTTTCAGTAACAATCTGTATCAGCAGATCATTAATCATTAATGTTCGCTCACACACACACACACACACACACACAAGCACGCATGCACACACAGACACACCACCACCACCACCAGGACAACAACCAAGCTGACCATAGGGAGGCAGTAAGGAGTAAGAATAAATGTCATCCTCCTGAGACTAAAGCTGATTTATCAGTGCTGAATCACATAGACAGAGGCTTGGACTCGGTCACTTTCTTGTTCCTAGAACACAATACCCAACACCCCAATTTAAAATCAAACTTTGTTTATTGATAGTTATTCTAACTCTAGGTCAATTTTTATAAAAATATCTACATGTTTAATATTTAAAGCATACTTTTATTGCAGTTGTTGCTGAGTGCCTATACTATTTAGAAAATCATATTTTGCTATGTAAAAATGAGATCATTTGTTAAATCATAATTATATTTCATTAAGTAAACTTTTATTTTGTAATAATTTCAGACTTACAGAAAAATTCCAGAGAGAGCTCTAATATACCACTCTAATATACCTTTATTGTTAACATCTTACATTATCATAATGCATTTGTCAAAACTAAGATGCTGATAGTAGCATATTGTTATTAATTGATCTAGCCTTTATTTGAATTTCAAGGAAATTTTCCATTTCCTTGTTCAGGACAAAACTGAGGCATTGCCTTCATATGTCATGCCACACCTTGTCTGAGATTTTCAGTCTTTTCTGGGTTTTATGACTTTGACTGTGACCATTAATTGTGATATGTCAACTTGACGTAAGTTAAAATGTGTAGCAGATCATTTAAGCACAGTTTTGGGTATGTTCATGAATGACTAACATATATGCCAGAAAACTGAGGAGGTAAGACCCATGCAGGTTGGGTTTGCCCCAAACAATAGGCTTGTATTCTGGATGGAATAAAAAGAGAAAAAAGAAGGAAGGGTGACCCACAATTTAAAGAAGGAAATTGTTTTTGGCTTGCAGGCTCAGTGGTCTCAGTCTATATTCAGCAGACTCTTAGACAGAAATGACATGGTGAAAATAGCCCCCTGCAAAGAAAAGCTGCACACATCATGGCCACCAGGAAGCAGAGAGAGAAGGGAAAATCTGGGGAGGGAGCTATAGCCTCAGTGACCCACCTCCAGGCAGACCCCATCTGCTAAGAGTACGTCAGCTGTAGTGGCCCCCGTGATCCAATCACCTTTCAAAAACCCAGCCTCTGAACACATGAGTCTTTGGGGGCCTTCCAGATACAACCCATAACAGATTCCTAGGAAGGCAGCAGAACTAGACCTGGACTTTCTATGTTGAAACACGAGCCCTGAAAGACAGTGACAGTGCTCTCTTTGATTATGTTCAAAAACACCTCAAGGAATCATTTGCATATACTTTTTCTAGGGAAACATCTCAGTTATGCCTTTATAAGTTCCACAGATGATGTTAAATGAAAGGTGAGTTCCTAACCTAAAAGTACACAACATGCAGGGCAGGGGTATTGAGCAGGTGTATGGCTCACTTGTAAGTACTTGGCTAGTATGCTAGTATGCTAGTATGCTCAAGTCCCTGGGTTCCATCACAAGACCTCAAAACAAATGTTCACCATTCATGGAACTATGCTAGTATGAGTTAACAGGAACAAAAATTAACAAGTCTAAATGTAAAAGTAGTTTAAATATTATACAAAAAAGAAAATATCTAAAGAGCTCAAAGATGTAATTTTAAAGACTATCAAAATGATAGAGTAAATATAATTTCAAAAATTAAAAAATAGAAATCTTAAATAGCATAATTCATAAAACTGAATAAAGAGGTAGAATGGAAAATTAATCTGAATAAATTCCTCTTAATTCAACACAGGTAAAAGACATATTATAAAATAAATAAATAGGATGTTCTAATACCTAGCTAAAATATTGTCCTGAAAGTAGAAAAATACTGAATGGAGAATTAATATTTAAAGCATAATAACTAAATTTTTTAATAGAGAAAATAACAGAAGCAGGAAGCTACAGTATGACAGACAGACAGATAGATATGAAATTTCATGCCAAACAGAAGATCTTAATAGAATCAAGAGAAAAAATGATATATCACCCACAGAAGAATGACTATCAACAGACAGGAAATTTCTCAAAGCTGTTAACACAAGCAGACATTCACAAAAATCACCTTTAAACTACTAAGAGAAAATAACCATTAATCCAGAAGTAAACAACTTGAAAACCTATATATTTAGTTTGATGTTTGATGGCAAAATAAAGATATTTTCATGTGAAAAAGATACATTTTTAACAATGATATTTCTTCCCCAATGGTTTTTGTGACAGTGTTCTTCAAGAGGATATTCAATTATATTGCAAAGGATACCCTAAAAGATAGTAATAAAAATATCTAAATCTGTCTTACACATAATATATGTGGTAAAATGCCATGAAAACAATTCCTATATCACAAGAAAATAATCAACTACAAATTGTAAAATGCTGTATTATATTAAAGCGTAACATTTTAAAACATTAAAATATCATCACAGAAAAGTAATTAAAATTCATATGTATAATAAATATATAAATTGCATGTAAGAATCTAAGGTGAGCACAGGTGGCAGAGACTTGTTTTTCAGATTACTTAGAGAGTTACAACTTGAAATGTATTTCTTTTATATATGTTCACATAGCTCTTGCATCTTCGTTTCTTTTAAGCTGGTGATTTTACCACATTTGCACAACACAAGTTCACCAAAAAGTGGTGTGCTCAGGAAGCATTATATTGTAAATGTAATATTAATGTCACTGACCATGGTTGACCAATGCTCTTCAGGTCTCCTCTGATTTCAAAGTGTCTCTTTTTGCTTCCTACAAGCAGTAGTTGTTGTAGACCTTTGCATTTTTGTTAGCAGTATGAATTTAGGTGGTCTTATTTTTACTTTGACTTAATTTTCTGTGACCAAAGAAAAGGGTGGAACATATATGTCTAGAGGCCTTGCATAAGTTTCTGTATAGTGTTCTATATTGAATAAGGCATAAAAATGTAACTTTAACACTATATTAACTTTATTTTTCCATAAATTTTATTTTACTTGAGAGCATATTAACTATACTTATTAAATAAATTAAATAATATGAGCAGTTTAACATTAAAATATAAATCCTTCACTCTACATTTTTAAGACATGAGGGAACTTATTCTAATTTTTCTGCATTTGTATTTCTCAGTATACATTACAGAGATTATTAACAACATCCAGACAGTAGAATCAATACAGAATTTCAGACAAGGTGATAGGAAATGTTGAATAGGGTAGTGACAGTGGGCATCCTTTTCTTGTTTCTGATTTTAAAGTGAAAGCTTTCAGTCCATTTAGTATGATGTTGACTATTGGTTTGTCATAGACAGCTTTGATCAGATTGAGGTAAATTGGGGTTATCTGAATGCTTTCATTATCACATGCTACTGTGTTAATGATGTATATAAGATCTGAAGAAATTACTTTTTACATGATTATGTCAAAAATGTTTTGTAAAACTAACTTTGAAATCAGCAGAAATTTATACTGATTCTTTTCCACTTAAATAAGTCATTTTAAAATTTTCATAGTTTTAGAATCCACCATAGCAAAAACTATTTTAGCAATTGATTTTTTAATGTATAACAAAAGCAAAACGCTCTGTTTCCTGATATCAAGGGATATATTTGAAGAGTGGGCAAGCCTGCATTTGTTTTTTCCTTTTATTAATATTTTGCTGGAGGGCAAATGTCAGTGTAGCCACTTTTATTTTTTTACCCCTCTTGCTGAAAGCTCCTGGAGGGAAATTCTGCACATGTGTTTCTTTGATGATTCTTTTCATTTTTATCTCCTGCTGTGACTTTGACTGTCAGAGTGGCAGAAGGAGACAGATATAAGAGAAGAAGGCTTAAAGAAATGTTATAGCTCATGCTGTGAATTTAGAAGATGACAGGGCTTTTTGGCTTGCTTCCTCTGGCCTGTGACTAAAAGAAGAACTGTCACCAGGTTACAGTGCTAAGGGGAAGTAATTAGAACATATTTTCTCATGCAAGCTACCTACAGGACTTTGATGCACATGGCCTACCCAAGTCAGTATGAAACACTGAAGCTAAAAATTGCTGTGACTCAATTCATAACTACATGGCTATGAAAGAGGGTTGGCAATCTTCTATGTACAGTTTCCACACAATAAGCATATGTATTGTGTGTTCACGATCATGGCATGTAACTTTGCCATTCAGGCCATGATAGTAATGATCTATAATCTGCTGGTTTGTCTTTATTTTAGCTAATATATTCCTATTTTTAAAATGATGAAATTGGTGTAGTGAGTTTGACCTCATTTTTTGTTTGAAAATTGTCTCCAGTTCTTTGTTGAACAATAAGGGATTGCATTTCCTCAAGGCTATGCACTAGCTAATGATATATTGAACTGGGAAACTCAAAAATTGCCTGTGAAAGATTGTTTTGTTTTGCTTTTCTTGAAACAGGGTCTCACTGTGTAGTTCAGGCTGGCCTTGAAATCATTGTGCAGCCCAGGCTGGCCTCAAACACATGCCAGTCTTCCTGCCTCAGCCTCCCAAGTGCTGGGATTACAAGTGTGCATCATGATGCCTGGCCTGTGAAAGATCTCAAAATGTGAAATCACTTCAGGTTTAAAAATTCTTGACAAATGTGCAAGAATAAAAGCACTTAGAATAGAAAAGAGGAAGAATTATCTATGGCAGTTTTAAAACTCAAACTTGATATCATTTTAAATATACACTTACACTTAGATATGATTAATTTTTCATAATAATAATAATAATCCATAATAATGATATATGTGTAAGATTAATAGGCTTTCCAGCAGTTGACATATAGTCAGTCAAACTTATTAAGTTTTTAAAAGAAACACTTAAAGTTATTTGGAAAACTGATTTTAGGATTTCATGAAATTACCACATGCAAATTCATATGTACTGTAAATATACATCATATAAAAATGAAATGTTCATTACATATTATTGTATGCATGTCAAACATTTGAAATTATAAAAAATATGAAATGTGTTCCAGAAAAAAAGGCAAAATATCTCCTGAATATAATTTTTCTTTACATGTGGGATCTGTACTATATGAGACATAATGTAGTCTACATAAATCACACTTGGTTCTCATATTTGCAAGTTCGAGATTCCCCAAACCACTCTTAGGTTCCCAAATTCACTATACACTGCATACCCCTTAGATGAAATATCTGAAATCTGAAACACTCCAAAGTCTGAAGCTTTTTAAGTACTGATGTAATGCCACACGTGGAAAATTTCACACCTGCCTTTGTTTGATGAGTCTTGGCCAAACCATGTCCATTTTCATATAATTAAAAAATTATATGAAATTAATTTTCATACCTTAAAGGTATGAAAATTAAATATATATAAAACTTTAATGAATTTCTTTTTAAGACTTTTGTGTGTCTATGCATGTGGGTATAGATGGAAATATTTTAAAACTCACCAAAATTTGCAGTCCAAGACACTTCACTTCCAAACATTTCATGCAAGTGATGATCAAACCACGGGATTCACAAAACTCTTTGAAACTTGTCACAGTCCCAGCCAAAGATTGTATAGTTAAAGGATACAGAGTAAAATCAGGCAGATGGGAATGGCATAATGATATGAACTGAGAATTTCTGTTCATCAAAAGTAATATATTGAAATACTAACCTCCAGCAATTACATATTGGAAAGTATAGCATTCAGGAATTTCTTAGTTCATAAAAGTAGAGTTCTTGTAAGTGGGATCGGTACCCTGATAAGTGAGAACCCAGACAGTTTTCTCATGCTCCCTTTCTACCTTGTAAATGTCCAGTGAGAGGATAGCCTTCTGAAAACCAGGTGGAACCCCACCAAACACTGAATCTGCTAGCCCCTTTGTCTTAGACCTCCCAGCCTTCAGAAATATGAGCAATCTGTGATTTTTTTTCCCACCCAATATATGATATTCTGTCATAGTCTGAACTGGCCAAGACAGGTGAGATCTAGAATGATTCCACATGTGGAACTTCCACTTAATCTTCTCCTCATGGAGTCAATACAGCATTACTCATCAACATGCAGCGATACACAGATTACTACCAAGTGAGAAACTCACCCAGGCTTCACTGTCCAGAATTTGTATTGGGGCTCCATTATTGGGTCAATAATGTCCCTTAGTTTTTGTGGGCTGATCAGGTCTGCAATTTCCTGAATGAGTATATGGTAAAGGCTAAATAAAAAGAGGCAAATGCAGTGATTTCAAGGCTCCAGGAGGATCAAAGTCCTCTCACAGAATTCAAGATTCTCTCTAGGCTAAGACGAAGAACTTCTCTGGGTAGCCTATATTTATTTAGATATCAGAAGAAGTCACAGGAGCACTCAAGAAGGGCAGAATGACTCAAGGATTTCTCCAAGTATGGTATTCAGTTAATCCACCCAGGAGTGAGATGCCTGAAGCTATAGTCTTTATCTAGTTGAGATTAGATCCAGGTGTCCTTGGCTGTGATCTTGTCTTATCCTTTGAGGTTTTCTGGCTCCATCTGCCATTACAGGCTTCAATAGGGATTAATGACTCACAGAAGCTCACTTGCTATGTGTCTGCTGCCCATTTCCAGACAAGGAGCCTAGGCCTTGGACAGATTTACAAGTAAACATGAGAAGCCAATTGATTAATTAAAGTCCTGCTCAAGGCTGCTTCATAGCGGTCTGCATCACTCCATCACATAGGCACTGATCCCATGGTTTGCATGTGTTCCTCCAAAATTCATGTTGAAACTAGTGTCCCAGGTTGATGATGCTAAGAAGTGGAGTACTTTAAGAAATGGTTAATTTCTCATGGGTGGGTCAATGCCTTTACAAATTAAGCTTCAGAGAGTTTGCCTCTCTTGTCCTTCTACCCTTTCACCATATCAAAGAAATAGCACCATCATAAAAGTAGAGTCTAAGACCTCATCAGACACCAAATTTGTCAGTGCCATGATCTTGAACTTCCCAACCTCCATAATTCTGAGAAATAAATTTCTATTATATATAACTCACCTAGCCAGTGTTTTTTGTTACAGCACCACAAGCAGACTAAGAAAATTGGTTTCTAGGTAGTTTATCTCATTTCCTGGAACTTGGATATGTATTGGCAAGCTGTTATGGTTGATACATTGTGTCAACTTGGGGAGTCTAGAGGTTTG
>NW_004955407.1:999487-1000630 GCF_000276665.1 Chinchilla lanigera | reverse complement strand
TATTGATATGTTTTATTACATTAATTGATTTGCATATATTGAACCATCCCTGCATCCCTGGGTTGAATCCAACTTGGTCATGATTTGCTGATGATTTGCTGCATTCTGTTTGCTAGTATATTATTGAGAATTTTTGCATCTATGTTCATTAGGCATATTGGCCTGTAGTTCTCTTTTTTTGTTTGGGTCTTTCTCTGGTTTTTGTATTAGGGTAATACTCATCTCCAGGAATGAGTTAGGGAGAATTCCTCCCCTTTCAATTTCATTAAAGGGTTGGAGAAGAACTGGTGTTGTTAAATCTTCTCTAACTTTCTTGTAGAATTCAGCTGTGAATTCATCAGGACCTAGGCTTTTCTTCTTTGGTAAGTTTTTTTTATTGCATTTTCAATTTTGCCAGCTAATATTGAGTTATTCAGGATTTTTATATCTTCTTCATTCAGCTTTGGTAATTCATATATATCTAGGAATCTGTCCATTTCCTTTGTGTTTTCCATCCTATGAGAGTAAAGATTTTCAAAGTAGGTACTGATGATCTTCTGAATTTCTGTAGTAATTTCATTCTTTTTATTCCTTATTCCATGAATTTCAGTTTTTTTTTCCTTTTTTGATAAGGTTGCCTAGGGGGTTATCATTTTTTTATTATTTCAAAAAATGAACTCTTTGATTCATTAATTTTTTGTATTGTTTTCTTAGTCTCAATTGCATTAGTTTCTGCTCTGATCTTTATAATTTCCTGCCTTCTTTTGGCTTTGGGCTTGATTTGCTCTTCTCTTTCTAGAAGCTTGAGGTGCAGCATAAGATTGTTTATTTGTGCTTGTTCTGTTTTCCTGAGGTGGGAATTCACTGCTATAAATTTCCCTTTAACGACTGCTTTCATTTTATCGCACAGGATCTGCATTTTCCTTTGATTGTACATATTGTTTATTTTCTTCTTTAATTTCATCTGTGACCTATTGGTTGTTCAGGAGACTGTTATTTAATTTACATGTGTTTATGGAGTTTTTGTGATTACTTTTGTCATTAATTTCCAATTTCATTGCACTATGTTTGATAGTATGGATGGGATAATTTAAATTCCTTTGCATTTATTTAAGTATGTTCTTTGTGCTAGTACATGGTCTATTTTAGATGTCTTCCCTTGTG
>NW_004955407.1:989327-999387 GCF_000276665.1 Chinchilla lanigera | reverse complement strand
TGGAAGCTGTAACCACCAGAAGTGCCACAGGGGTGGCACTCATGCAAGACCTTTGGAGTTCACAGTGTGCCACAAGTTGCTTCAGATGCTGCATGTGGAATTACAGGACATAATGTTAGCCCTGCTGGATTTTGGACTTGCTCTGGTCCCAATGCTCTGCATCCCCCTGTTTGTACCTTTTGGAATGGTACTGCTTATTTTGTCTCATTGAATGTTGGGAGTGTTTAACTTTTCATTTGTACAGGGGGTCACATATAAGAGTTTGCCTTCATCTTGGAGGAGACTCGGGACTTGGACTCTTGAGCAGTACTAAAACTGTTAGGACTTTACAAAGACATTATATTCCATTAGAACCATAACATTTCACTCCCTAAAGACTCATGCACATCCGTTTATGCAAAAGGCATTTAGTCCATCTGCAAGAGTTGCCAAAGTCCTAACAGTTTTAGTACTGCTCAAGAGTCCAAGTCCCGAGGCTCCTCCGAGATGAAGGCAAAGGTTTGGCTAAGTGACTCAAAAGAAAGCCAGGGTGCTTAAGAAAAAAAGCTGCTTGCCGCCATTCCTCCCTTTTTGCTCTGGCTGCTTTGCCGTTCGGCTGCCATTTCCCCCTTTGCTCTTGTTGCTTTGTTATCTTCTGCCTTGGAGCCAGCCAAGTATGGACTGAAACCTCCACAGACTGTAAGCTAAATAAACATTTCCTTCCTTCATTTTGGGCATTGGGTATTTTGTCTCAACAATGAAAAAAAAGTAACCAAGACACAAGCCAAGCACATCCTAAATCACACTGTTGGTGTTGTTCAGAGCCCTCCTCACCCTAAATCACAGAGTAACTATCTGGTCCAAGGCCCCCAACTATAGTCTTTTTAGAAGTGACTTTATAGGAGCTTAGAATTTATGACCAAGGAGCCCAGAACAAAGGCCCATCTTACTTTAGCTAAGGTTAAATTCTTGGCTACATAGGATCTTGTTATGCTTTGGTTCTGAATGTCCCCCCAAAGCCTCATGCAGTCATGGGGTGGGCTTCTAGAATTTATGATCGATTTGTGGTCCAGTGTTGGAATTATGGATATCAGTGTTACACCTGCCCTGGGGTGGATAGTTTGCATACAATGTAAGGGAAGGAAAGAGGCTGCTTGCTGCCGCCCCTCCCTTTTGTCCTTGTTGCTTTTTCTGTTTTCTACTGCCATAAATTGTTGCCCTCTGCCATGTGCCACTCTGCCTAGGTGCCAGCTGAGTATGGACTGAAACCTCCACAAACTGTGAGCTAAATAAACCTTTCCTTCCTTAATTTGGGGCTTCAGGTATTTTGTCCCAGCAATTAGAGAAATGTAACCAAGACAGATCTAGTGAGTGTTTCTCTAACTTTCTTCTGGTTTACTTTTTAAAAGAGTTAGTTAATCTCTAATATTTCTGAAATAAACAAAAGGAAAATTATACCTGATAATGTCTGGCTTTACTTACATAAACTAATAAAGGCAGAAGCTCAGCACAAAGTGCTTTGGCTCTGGTATTTTATACTACCCATGGAATGGATTCATCTTTTTGTTAACTACATAAATGCTTTTATTTCTACCTCATAGAACTAGTAAATATAAAGCAGATTTTGTCTGTATGATAGAAACTATCCTTAGAGAGGTTTTCTGTTTTGAGTTTAATTTACTGAATTTTGTGAATTTAACTCCTAAATCCAGAAGTGTTAAATTCATATTATAATTTTTCTTGTAAAATAGCTTTAAACAAATGTAACTATGTATCATACTCAGCTACTGTACTATGCCTTTATAATGACCTGTAAATATAAATGGTGTTTACATAGATATATGACTTTATATAACAATATTTGCATTTTTATTCAATAAGTAAAAAATGCATTGAGTGTTCACTGTGTGTCAAATATTACACTCAGTACTTTATATTTTTTTGTTTGTTTGTTTTGTTTTGTTTTGTTTTTTTTCTCCGGTACCGGGAACCGAACTCACGACCTTGCGCTTGCCAGGCAGGCACTTTTGCCGCTGAGCTAAATCCCCAGCCCTGACACACTCAGTACTTTAAAACACAATAACTACAAGAGGTAGAAATTATTATTTCCATGTATAATGTGGTAAGATATATTAAAGTCTAGAAATATTTAATGATTTTCTCAGAGAAATAAGTAACTTTGAAGATTAATGGTTGTCTTCATCACTTTCGTATCACTGAGATGCAATATCCAACATCCACAGCTTAGAAGAGGAGAGATTAATCTTGGGTCATGGTCCTCAGAGGGTTTAGTCAAAAGTTGGCTAGTTTCAGGGCATAGTGGAAGGGTACAAGGCTCATGTTATTACAGGAAGCCATGGAGGGAGAGACACCCTTCCAGGTCATGCTTGTAAAGACCTATTTAAAACAGATCCATGCCCTAGTAGCAAGACAACTATGAATACATTAGTTGATTTATCCAGTGATGAGTTTAGCAATCCCATGATTCAATCACCTTCCAAAAGCCCCACCTCTGAATATATGAAGCTTTTGAGGGACATTCTGGTTCTAAACCTAGCACACAATCCTGCCTTTTTTGTTGAATGATACTAGGCAGGAGTATCTTTGATTCGTTGTATCTTTCATCACACTTTGTAAAGACACTCATGAAAGAGAATTTCCAGAACTGCTTCAGTAAGTGGCAAGAATGATGGGATAAGTGTATGAGAGTATGTTGAGGGGATTATTGGCAACTATAATAAAACTGTAACTGCAGTTTTTGATCACATTGTACAATGTCAAATTATTTTATTGGTTCTATAAATATAAATAGGAAGATAATCTTTGAAAATTAAAATAATACTGGCTAGAGTTAAAGGAGTGTTCATGATAAAAATGGAGAAATTAAAATGTCTTTTAATCTGATAAGAGTTTGATTCAAAATCTTATCAGAATGTTGGGAAGAAGGGGAACCTGCTGTGGAAATGGGCACATCTGAAAGAGATGCAGTGTTACAGACTAATTCTTAAACTTTTACTTGTAAATAAACACACAACAAAATATCACAAGAAGTAATATAATAATAAACATTAAATTTATTAATTTCATAATTAAATGTTAATTAAGCAGAGTAATACAAACATGTCATCTATTACCTGAGATAATTTACCTTGATCCCACTTTCAAACAACTTGGATTAACATAAGAGGAAATGCATTCAGTTTCAAACTGAATACCAGACATACAATAAAATAAAAATATCAATAAATTTTTCATAAGCAACTTCATAGCATAGCTGAAACTGTGTCTGTATACTTATGACACAGGCAGATTTGCTTCCATATCAATTTTAGTTACTCCAACATTAAGATAAATGCTGTAAGCCTGCCATTTTTAGTTATGTGATAGAAAAAAGGTTATCTGTACTTCTTATAGTTTAAAAACATTACTTTTAGTCTTAGTTTAATATTTTTCTGTTTGAAGAAGGAACTAAATAGGACCATTTGAATGTAGGTATTATACGTTTTATAAACTCAACCCTAGTACATATTCATTTGAAATTTTTAAAAATATAAAGAAGTTCTATTAAATAAAACATTCAAAAGTGGAATTTAAAAAGAAATCATACCACAGCAAGATATATGCACCTATGTTTATGGCAGCACAATTTGTAATAGCTAAATCTTGAAACAACTTAAATGCCCATCAACTGGGGAATGGATAAAAAATGATGTAGGGATTATTTTATATATAATGGAGTACTACTTAGCCATAAAGAATGATAAACTGGAGTCTTTTATAGGTAAGTGGATGCAACTCTAGACCATACTCATAAGTGAAGTAAATCAGACCCATATGTGTAAACATCCTATTATCTCACTAGTGTGAGAAACTTAGTGAGTAAATAAGATCCAAATTGTATAGTAGATGCTGTGAATTAGGAAGAAACTGTTCAAAAGAAAAGACAAACTGTGATGTATGAAAGGCAATGTACAATGGAAGCAAGGAAAAAATATATATATTTATTCACAGGATGATGAAGATAGTTACACACCTGGTTTCTCTTAGTTCATTGAAAAGATAGCTTTGTGCTAATATTTTTTGGACAAAATATCATGCCTATATCTTCTACTCTGAATGACTATTATGAAGACAACAATATACAGTATATTAATTATTATAACTCTCCTACTACCTGTTTTGAAACTGTTTTATTGTTATTTTTTTCTCTTTAAAACAAAAAAAGAAAAAGGAACCCTGACTACATGCTTAGTTTTTAGCGCACTAACATTTAGAGCTACCCCTATTCTTGTTTTCAAAGCACGGGGTCATACTGATAAGGAGTGGAGATTAGTTTTAGAAATGTAAAATATTCTCTCTGTTGCAGTGGCTCTAAATTCTTCAGACAAATGAGGCAGCCTAACATGAACAGAGAAAGCATTTCATTTTAGTTTGTACGTGAAATCTCAATGAATGCCATCATGTAGGAGAAATCATCTAGAAATTAATACGAAAAACACAACACTGCAAGTTGAAATGCTATTACCTTGCATGATTAATGTTTTCTAAAAATGTTTTTAAAGTATTCAATATGAATTACAATGTGACTTTTCTGTACAAAGCAAGTTTGCAATGCAATCTGACAATACAGGTGCTTTTGGTTTCAATTCAAAGACAAATATATGTCTAGATTTCTGCACATCTATAAAATATGAAATGATCTCTTCCATTTTGAACAGGTTTGTCTTTTAAGGGACCTCTGTGTTTCTTTAATATTGTATTTGGGCAATTGTTTTACTGTAGAAAGCAATTACTCTCCCAAAGGTAGTTTTAAATTTAATGGAACAAGCATTTGGTAATACCATCTGCTGTTATGTGCAAATATTTAAGTGCAGTTATGAAGGACATTAGATGTGGTTCTTAGTTCTGAATGCTTATATATTCTAAACAGTTAGTTTCACTTAAAGCCACATTTATATTTTAGAAACTGATAATAATTACTAAGAATTTTTATATTTTCTCCCTTTGTAGTTAGGATAGGAAAGTTAAATGCATGACCTTTTTTACTTTAACAAAGTGACAAACGTGGACATTGGTTCCTGTGGTTAGAGTTTGGATGGAAGTTGCCTGTTGTCTTTAATTCCCTGAATAAATGGCTTGCAATATTGGGTTGGAAAATCAAATAAGAATAAAAATTAAAGACATTCTATCATGATTAACAAACATTCATATTTATTCATATTGACAGATATTTTGGAATTATTATTTTCAGAGGTTTAGAAAAATGCTGAATTAATGTACAGTACCAGGTCTTCCAGACACCTTTGTTGCTGCTGCAGACTGCACAACTCCAAGGGCCCACATTCCTCAGGATGATGCAGTAATTAATGTCCCCCCTCACAATTAACTATGACATTTTACTTTTTTCTCATGCTGTATGAGCATTTCTAACCAGCCTTTCCTCTGTTATATGTCACCTTTATGCCAGGCCCTAGATTACAGAAAATCTTGTATTATAATTTTTTTGTAGTGATGTAATGGGGTAAAGAAGGCACAGTGAAACCCCCTAGACTCCTAAAGCTCCCCTCAAAATAGTACAGGAATTTCTTATATTTTATTAGATAAAGTAATTTAAATGTCCACAGGTCTCACACACACACACACACACACACACACACATATGTATATATATACATATATATATATATATTATATATTCTCACAAGATAGGCTTGGGAATGTTGGCAAAAAATAACATAATTCACTAAAGGTACCATTCATGTACACTAAGATATAAATCTAAGAAATAAATAGCTCCATATATATCAGTCTCCATCTATATGAAGGTAATTTATATAGAGAAAATTTATATTTTGCTCACAGTTTTACAGGTGCAGAAACAGAGCACTGGCATCTGCTTGGCCTTGGTGAGAGCTGTGGTGTGGGGCAGATGATATTATGACAGGAGCTTGAGTGACATGGAGAGAGCATATGTGAGAGAGGAAGCCAGAAAGGAGGAAGTCATTCTTACTTTTTTCTTACAGCCCTCTCTGATAAATCCCCAGGTTGCCACAAGAACTGCATTAATCTCTTTCAAAATTGGTGTTATGGTTTGTATCTAGATATCCCCCCAAAACCTCATATACTCACAGAGTATATGAGGAGCTGGCTGAATCTAGGGTGTGTGATACTGGGATTAAGGGTGTGTGGTACCAAATTAGTTTGTCAATTGGAATGACCATAGTTCTAAGTGTAGCTCAATGGATTTGCTGAAAACAGAACCCCTACCCTGGGTGTGGGTGGCATGACTCCAAAGGCTTGTAGCTTAGAGGGGTTAAAAGGAATAGGCAGCCTGGCTGCTGCTTTTTCCTTCCCTGCTATGTACTGTTTCTCTTCTGCCATGGCCACTGCCATGTTACCTGCCTTAGAGCCAGATGACTATGGATGAAACCGCCATAAACTGTGAGCCGTAATAAATCTTTTCTCCTTTAACTTGTGGATGTCAAGTATTTTTTTTAACCAGCATTGAAAAAGTAACTAGGACAAGTCATGTCCCCAGTGACCTAATCTCCTTCGACTAGGCTCCACCTCTTCAAGGTTCCACCCCACTCAACACTGCCACAGTGAAAAGCGAGATAAATTACTCTGTCCAAGCCACAGTACATGAATAATGTAATTGCTCTAAAATATTCACTCTCTTTGTGGTAAGCAGGACAATGTAATGTGTTCTATATTGACCAGATTATAAGAAAAATTAGGATGGTGCAAAAAGATAGTTTAAATGTTAAAATAAAAACAGGGATCCTTTCCTTTATACTTCTAAGGACCATTTGTCTTTCCATATACCACCATCCTAAAGTAGATAGAGATTATGTCCCGTAAAGTTAAACCCGCCCCAGTATTGTCCCCGGGCCCCCACTTCCTCATTGTGAAACCTCCATGTTTCCTACTTTGTTTTTTTATATATACATCTCTATATACTTGTTTAGTTTTCTTTGCACTATTGTACCTTGAAGTAAGGATATTTGAATTTTAAACATTTGTTGTTTTTAAGTATTTGTTAAAATTTATTCTTATCAAAATTTAGAGTCCTGACTTATCATTTAGAGTACTGACCTATCATTAATTTTTGAAGTTCTAAATCATGAGTACTAATAGTTAGCCAGCTGTTGATTCTTTGTGCTTCAAGATATAAGTTGTCATAAGCAGTTATTATGTCCCTTCTGATATTATCAAAATTTACAGAATAAATGGTGTCCAATGAGATGTTTTGCATGACAATCCATAACTTATTCAAGTCATGTTAGTATTAATCTATTTAAAATCAACAGTAATGTTTCTTAGTAATTAGTTGTAAAAGACAGTAGGTTTTAAAAACTATTGTATTTTGAGGCCAAAATTTCCTTAAAAGACAACTCATTACTTATTTCCATAACATCAACTTTAATATTATGATATTTATTTCTTTCCTGATAACACAAATTTAGATTTTATGCTTCATCTTTCTCCTCGATTTTAGAATTGGCAATACTGAAATAATAGACTCTTTAATATAATGTCATTTTGAATTGATTTAGTATAAACAATTCACTTTAGATGTCATTCCTAAAGTTGGTCATTCTAGCATTTTCATATAATTACATCCATATCTTTAAAATAAATCATACAGTTTTGCTTACAGAATTGAAAATAATGATTGGTATAAGGTTATTCTAATATAATTATATTATTTTTATTTGATTCAAAATTTAACGTTTATAAATTAAGTACCTACTTTTTCTTTGTTACCAAAGATATTATCTTCATTATTCTTCACTCTAAAACACTTATTTCTAGTATGTGTAGATGATATATTACATCCTTTTAGCTTTTTACATATAGAAATTCTCATATGCTGACTTGGAGTTTGTCTTATACTCTCTGAACTGTCCCACACAATTTTTCCTCCAGCGTTGAAAGAAGCTATTGCTTCTTCATCTGGGCTCCAATAAAGTGGTTTCCTTGTGTTTAGTGGCCACTAATGCACTAGTTTAGTATTTAGTTGGGTGAAGAGCAGACATTTTTAAGCACTCAGATCATATTCCGTGTGAAATCACCTGTGCCAGAGCTAGATTTGAGAGAGACATGGGTTGCATAGCTTAGTTATATAAAGCAATAGTCAATTCTCATCTAGAACACATGCTCATTCCGTGCAATGGCCAGTAGAAGTACATTCCATTGTGAATTTGTCTCTTTACTTAATTTGTCTCTTTTCCTTTCCCATTCCCCTGCACCTATCTGTCTTTTTTTTTTTTTTTTTTTTTTTTTTACTTTTTGCATCTAGTTGAAATATCACTCATGCTTTGTGTGCACAGTGTGGTTCTATCTTATACTTCTTTATATGTGGATTATAGACCTTCTTTTCTAGATTCATTCTCTCACATGTCTTTCCCTGTCATTAGTAGGTGCATAGAATTATTTTCAAACTAATATAAGTTCATAAATAATTACTAATATACCAGTCCTTCATAATAGATAGGCATTTATGTTCAAAGTCTCTTCTTCACCCTGTTCCCAATTTTTCCCTTGTGTTAGTTCTTTCATTTGAAAAAGTATATTGACTTTTCCCTACTAAAAAAATAATTTGTACAGATTTTAAACATATATATGTACTTTAAATTTCATATTCAATGCAGACTATAACAAGGGGACTCTAACTTTTAAGAATAATGGAGAGAAGCTGGGTGTAATGGCAAGCAGCTACAAGTCCCAGCTTCTCAGGAAGCTGAGGGAACCCGATGACTTTGGCCCAAATTGGAGACCAACTGAGGCAACAGTGAGATGCTTTTCAAAAAATAAATGAAGAATTGCTCTAGAGGGTGTAATTAAACTGGGGAACTGAAATTTCAAGATTTATACTTGACAGCAATGAACAAGTGAGAATTATTATCATTAATGCAATGTAATTTGTACCCATAGTTGAGTGAAGAAATTCATGTTGTATAAGCTGAGATACTACTGTTATGAAGCTCTTTTTAATACTTCAGGTATAATCTGCAGTAATTATCCCTGGATGAAAGTATAAGTAATCATGGATTTGGGACCAGATCTGATAGCAGGAAAGAGAGATAAACTCTAGGAGTTACATGTGACCACTCTGCATGTTGCTGGTGGGAAAGTCAGAAAGTCATTTTTTCTTGAGAATAATGCAAAAGGGAGAAATAAACTCACTAGGAAATATAGGGACTAACCAGAAAGAACTGTCTTAGCTAGAAAAAAAGAGACAAGTAGAACAAAAGTTAGTAGCAGCTATAAGTTTATGAGAGATAGAAGACATTAATTTTATATGTTACAGAGCAAGAGAAGTTAAAACAGAATTTTTTGAATAAATTCATGAAAAAGTAAATACCAGAGGATGTTTATTCCAAAGGTATAAAAAGAGTTTATTGATTTTTTTCAATCATGAATGACATAAATAGATTAATATATAAGAGTAATATTAATGGGTAAAATTTGGAAGAGAGAAAGATAATTATGAATCTGGTCACCTATATTTATAAAAAGCAAAATATATTGAATATAGAATTAGGAGATCATAAGCATGCATAGAAATGTTAGAGAGATAGAACAAACTGGTTTTACATATGTTGGGATAACTTTGGAAAGAGCTGGCTTCAAGATTCAAATGTGTTTTATTGATAGGACTCTAAAGTTTTTACTGGACTTTCAGCAAACTGCAGGAGGAACTAATGTAGCTAGGGAGGAAGGTAGTGAAGAGAGAGAAAATGAATTGTTCAACTCTGAATTAAAAACTCATTCAGTGAAGTGTCTAGAGCTAATTTGAAATGTCTTTGTAATCTGTGAGTGACTAAAATTGTAAGAATCACTAAGAGATAGTGGAGGAGAGAGAATATAGTGACAAGAAAAATTGTGGAAAAACTGTAGACTAAAATTAAGGCACAGTTACAGAACAAAGACTACCATACAACTCAAAGCAGAAATATCAAGGAAGTAATCTGAGCCACTGATGTGAAGACAACAATATGCAATATAACAACCATTGGTGAATTCCTACCACCTTGTCTAGTGAAAACTCTGTATCATCTCTAATGTTTTTTTAATT
>NW_004955407.1:988380-989227 GCF_000276665.1 Chinchilla lanigera | reverse complement strand
TAACAATATGTAATATAACAACCACTGTTAATTCCTATCATTTTGTTTTGAAACCCTGTATCATTTTTAGTGTTTTTGCTTTGTTTTGCTTTTGTCTGTGATACTATTTTCCTATTGTTCTTTTTTTTACTATCTCTTTAAAATAAAAAATCTATAAAAAAAGAAATATCAAGGAAGAATATTAAGTATTTCTCTTTTTTTACCTTTCACAATTTTAATTTTATTTTAAAGATAATGAAAAAACATAGCAAAATAAAAACAACATAGACAATGACAAAGCAAAGCAAAAAAATAAAATTGATACAGGGTTTAAAAACAAATAGGAATTAACAGTGGTTGTTATGTTACATATTGTTATCTTCAGTGAAGTTGCTCAGTTTACCAGATGTAAGACTGCAAAATTGATCAAACCAATAAAGAGAATAAAATATGTTTTTGAAATTTAAAAGAATGTTAGAAATGAAACAGAGTTTCACTAGACAAGATGGTAGTAATTCACCAATGGTTGTTATGTTGCATATTATTGACTTCAAATTAGTTATTCAGATTACCATATATAAGCATGCAAAATTGGTAAAAAAAAAATTAAACTTTAACTGTTCCTTTCAATAAACTGTTAGACATCAACAGTACACTTATCCCAGACATAATATATTTCCCTTCCTTCTTCTTTTTTCTCCTTTCCCTCATCCCAGTTGTTCCTTCCTTTGAGCAATTTCTTTCCTTTCGTAATATCTATTGTACATTTTGGAATTTATTTACTGTACCAGGTTCTTACACTAGGGAGACAATGCAATGTTTTAACATGTAAATCCAATTTATTTCACTTATGAATATGGTATCTAGT
>NW_004955407.1:969062-988170 GCF_000276665.1 Chinchilla lanigera | reverse complement strand
AAACATGGGTGCACATATCTTGCTGTGTCATGATGTTTTTAATTCTTCTGGAAAAATACCCAGAAGGGAATAGTTGGGTTAAGTGGGACCTCTAGTCCTAGTTTTGGGAGGAATCTCCGCAGTGATTTCCACAGTGGTTTCACCAATCTACACTCCCACCAGCAGTGGAAAAGGGTTCTTTTTCCTATAGCCTCTCCAGCATTTGTTATGGGTTGATTTCTTCATGATAGCCATACTTTCTGGGGTGAGATGGAATTTCAGTGTTGTTTCAATTTGCATTTCTCAAATGATCAATGATGTTGAAAATTTTTTATATATTTATTTGCCATTAGTATTTCCTCATCTGAGTAGTGTGTATTCATCTCCCATGACCATTTTTGGATTGGGTCCTTGAATTTGGAGGGGCTGATATCTTTAATTCTTTATATGTTCTAATAGAAGTCTTTTGTCTGAGGGACAGTTGGCTAAAATATTTCCCCAATTCATGGGTTTTCTTTTTACTCTGTTGGTGATTCCTTGTAATGTGCGAAAACTTTTCAGTAAGATGTGATCGCAGTTGTTGATTCTTTGAAGTATCTCCTGTGAAGTTTGGGTTTGTTCATGAATTCTCTGCCTACCCCTATGTCATCAGGATTTTTACCTACTTTTTCTTCCAGTAGATTTAGTTTTTCTATTTTAATATTGAGATATTTGATCCATTTTGACTTGAGTTTGGTGCATGGTGATAGACATGGGTCTACTTTTAGTCTTCAGCATGTGGAAAACCAGTTTTTCCAGCACCATTTATTAAAGAGGTTATCTTTCTTTCAGTGAAAGTGCATGGCTCCTTTGTCAAATATGAGGCATAGTGTGTTTGTCATTGTGTCTATGTCTTCTAATCTGTTCCATTGATCTTGAAGTCTACTTTTTTGCCAATACCATGCTGATTTTATCACAGTAGCTTTGTAGTATAATTTCAAGTCAGGGATTGTGACACCTCCTCCTTTTCCATTGTTGCCCAGGATTGCTTTTCTACTCTAGGCCTCTTCTGGTTCCAGATGAATTTTAGGAATGTTTTCTCTAGATCTGTGAGGTATACTAATGATATTTTAATTTGGATTGTATTGAATATGTACAACAATTTTGAGAGTATGGTCCTTCTCACATTATTGGTTCTTCCTATCTATGCCCAAGAGTAACTTCCCATATTCTGAAATTTTCTTTGATCTCTTTGTTCAGAGTACTTTAATTTTCACTGTATAGATCTTTTACTTACTTTGTTAGATTGATCCCTATTTCATTTTTTTTAGATGTTATTGTGAAAGGTATGGTTTTCCTAATTTCTCTCTCAGTCTGTTTGTTGTTTGTTCATAGGAATGCTATTGATTTTTGAGTGTTGACTTTGTATCCAACTGTGCTACTGAATTTGGCTATTAACTCTATAAGCCTTTTGGGGGAGTTTTTGGGGTTTTCTATGTAGAGTATAATGTCACCTGCAAATAACGATACTTTAATTTCTCCTTATTCCTTTTATTTTCCTCTCTTGTCTAATTGCTCTAAGTAATATTTCCAGAACTATATTGAATTGGAGTCATGCCAGTGGACATCCTTGTCTTGTTCCTGGTTTTAGAGTGAAAGCTTTCCGTTTTTGTCTATTTAGTGTGATGCTGGCCATTGGTTTGTCATAGATGGTTTTTATCAGAGTGAGGGAAAAACTATTCCTATTTTCTGTAGGCTTTTTATCATGAGTGAGTGTTCGACTTTATCAAAAGTTTTTTCTGCATCTATTGAGATGATCATGCTTTGGGTCTTTGGTCTATTGATATGTTTTATTACATTAATTGATTTGCATATATTGAACCATCCCTGCATCCCTGGGTTGAATCCAACTTGGTCATGATTTGCTGATGATAGTATGGATGGGATAATTTAAATTCCTTTGCATTTATTTAAGTATGTTCTTTGTGCTAGTACATGGTCTATTTTAGATGTCTTCCCTTGTGCAGCTGAGAAGAATGTGTATTCTGTTATTGTTGAACAGAACACTCTGTTGAGGTCTATTAAGTCCATTTTTTCACAAGTTTGGTTTAGTTCTGGGTTTTTTACTGATTTCTTATCTAGTTGACCTATCTCTTTGTGACAATGGGGTGTTAACTGCCCCTGTTATGATAGTGTTACTATGTATTTGATATTTCATGTCTGTTAAAATTTTTCTTATATACTTGGGTGCTCCTGTATTTGATGCATAGATATTTATGATTGTTATCACTTCCTCTTGCAGTTTTCCTCTAAGAAGTATGTAGTGACCTTCTTTATCTCTTTTGATCAGTCTTAATTTGAAGTTAACATTGTCTGCAAACAGAATAGCTACACCCACTTTTTGGGGGGTTCCTTTCACGTGTACTATTGTTTTCCATCCTTTGATCTTCAGTGCATTAATTTACTTTTGAATTAAATATGTTTCTTGTGTGCAGCATATTGTTGGATTTCGTTTCTTGATACACTCTCCCAGTCTGCTTCTTTTGATTGATGAATTGAAACCATTTACATTGAAGGTTATAACTGATATGTATTGGCTTATCTCTGCCATGTTATTTTCTTGCTGTTGGTTCCTCCCTTTTCCCTCTGTTTAATTGCCTGGTTCTGTTGTTGTTCTTGAAATTGTGGTCATTTTTATCTCTTTCTAGAATCACTTTAGTACTCTTTGTAGGGTTGGATTGGAACTCGTGAATTTCTTCAGCTGGTCTTCATCATAGAAATATTTTATTTCTCCATTAATTTTAAAGGAGAGTTTTTCAGGATACATCATTCTGGGTTGGAAGTTGTTTTCTTTTAGGACCTGAAATACTTCACTCCAAGCTCTTCTTGACTTGATGGTTTTTGTTGAGAAATCTGAAGGTCTTTCCTTTATAGGTGATCTGTTTCTTTTCTCTAAAAGCTTTTAATATTCTGTTGCTGAATTTCTGGATCTTGATTACTGTATGTCTGGGTGTAGATTTATTTATTTACTTTACTTGGTCATGGCTAATTGGAATTTTATATGCCTCACTTACTGTATTTCTGCTTCTTTTTCCATGCTTGGTAAATTTTCTGCTATTACTTCTGTAAATACTCTTTATGTCATTTGTGTTGGTGCCTGTTGTTTTGTTGATACCTATTAATCTTACATTGTTTTTCTTGCATCATTTTGAAGCCGTTGAACTGTTATTTCCTGGTTCCTTGTTAGTTTTAAGAGATCTTTCCTTTCACAGTCATAGCTGCAGTACTGTCTTCAAGCTCTGAAAGTCTATAGTCAGCTTTGTTCAAGCGATTTTCCCAACTTTGATGGAATTTTTAACTTCCTGTATATCTATTTGCATCTGTTTCATGTATTCTAATTCTTTCCTATATTGTTCATTCAAAGTTTCTGTTATTTTTCTATGTTCCTCTATTTTCTTACTTATATCTTCTTTAGATATGCTAAGCAATTCTTACATTATTGTTGTCATTTCTTTTTTTATCTGGAGATTATTTCTGATCTGTTGTGTTCTATGGCCTGATGGAGTTGTTTCTTTGCTGCAGTTGCTCTTATTTCAGAAATTTCAGGTGTATGACTCCCAGGCTCTTCTGTGTCTATGTCTCCTGTGCTTGTTCTGAGTCAGGTAGGGGTTTGAGATTGCAGTTTGATCCTTCATTTTGTCCTTTTCAAAGATCCGGAGGTTCCCTGAAGCTCAGCCTCACTCCTGTGGTGGTGTGGTAGTGGCAGGGCATGGACTGAAAGGTCCTTGTCCTCAGTGCAGTTTCTGTTATGGTGTGAGGGAGTAGGGTGTGATTTTCAATGCTCCTGAAGCTTTCCATGGCTCAGTTGGCTTCCATGCCAGTGGGGGATGGGTGGGTATGTGATCCCTGAGGCTTCCAAAGCTGTCCAGGGTTCAGCTTGTTTTCCACAAGAGTGCAGCTGGGGGCAGGTCATGGTCACTGTAGCTCCAGAAGATTTTGGGGGCCTCAACCTGGCTCCTATGCCAGTAAGGTAGGGGTGAGAGCCTAGTCACTGATGCTGCTGTATCTCTCTGGGGATCAGCTGGTCTCCAAGGCATGTGGGGGAGGGCCTGAGGTTCTCACTGATGTTTCTGAAACTCTCTGGGGTTTAGCTTGGTTTCTGCAAAGTTGTGGAGTGGGGTGAGTCATGGTTACAGAGGTTCCAGAAATTACATGGTACCCAGCCAGGTTTCACACCTGATGGGAGAGGGATGAGGTCACAATTGCTGAAACTGCTGAAGCTGTGGGGGGATTAACTCAGGTCCCACAAGGATGTAGGGGCCTGTGGCATGTCACTGAGGCCCCTAAGGCTGTCCAGTGCTTAGTCTGGTTCCCATGCTGGTGGGAGAGAGGTGGGGGCAGCTCACTGATGTTTCTGAAGCTGTCTGGAGTTCAGCCCCTCTTCCACAACGATGTGGGGGTGGGTGCAGGTCATGGTCACCTAGGCTCCAGAAGCTGCCCTGGACCCATCCCAGTTCCCAAGCCACTGAGGCAGGGGTGACAGCACAATCACCAAGGCTGCTGAACCTGTCTGGGCATGAGCTTGACTCCCCCACATGAAGAACTTCTAATTCAATATTAAGGCAGAGAAGTAAGTAAGCAATTGGTACAGTCATTCCTCAATATCTTCAAAGATTTGTTCTAGGACCCCACATATTTAATGTGATGCTCAAATCCCTAGATTTCATGGTATTTTCATGTGTCTGATGCACATTTTCCTGTATTCTTAAAATCATCTCTAGATTACCTATAATACTTAATAGGGTATAAATGCCATAAAATAATTGTATTTATTTTCCTATTGTTTTCAGATAATGATGATCAAACTTTCACACAAACTGTACAGTCCAATTTTTTTCTTGAGTATTTTTCATCTGTGATTGGCTGACTCTGCAGCTGCAGAGCCCACAGATAAGGAGGGCAAGTATATCTTGCTTGCTGGTAACCTTTAAAAATATAGTTTTTAGGAAATATACACACTGCCAGTTGTAATAGGTGATAGATGTGGTGTGTGCTGACATGAACATGGCACAACTGGACTGAAGTTGTGAGAGTTTACTGTGAAACATTCACTTGAGAGAATGTTTTGTAACCTAAGTGGAACATGAGATTGAAGAAATGTCAAGTCGTAGGATAAGTAACTGGATCTTCTCTATTTTATATCTCCTGTGGGGTTTTGCAAAGTTCTTGGCACATGTGTATTTCTTAACAAATATTTGTTGAATTAATGAATAAATAAGGAAGAAGACCTGCTGGGAAACTGTTTACTCTCCTGTCTGAAATGCTAAACCTTCATGCTTACAACTATTTCAAAAGCAGAGAGCTTAAGCAGAACTATCCAGCTGTGCTGTTTCTTCTTCATTCTAACACCACTGACAACTGCTTTGCATGGACGAAACATGGAATGCTGACACACACGTTAAGGAAATGAAAACAAATGATCCAGTTAGACATGATGCCAAGTAGTGGCTCTTTTTGTTTGGGACTGAATTAGATAAATATTTAAGTACTGCTTCAGAGTCATGAATATTTATCTGTAGGTTTTTATACATTTGTTTTGACCATAACATTACAAAATATCATCTCCTAAAATAAAGGAATTGCTCTAAAAGTTAGAGATCTACTTACTATTATATTATCTATCAATATCTCATCTAGATAAAATTAAATAATGATAGCATCAATCTACTTATTGCTCAGTGACAAGTTACATGGCACTAACATAGCATTGTTGTAGTTTTAAGGAAATAAGAATATTAACATTTTCATTGAGCAAGCAGCATTCTATTCATGGCTCTGCCCTTGGGTTACAGATAGTCTGACAAGTAATTCATGGCCAACAACAACAAAATTATTTCAGCAGCTTATGGAGTTCCACAGATATGATTTTATGCTTTAGTCTCACTTTCTGTATTTTTCTTTTTCTATTACTTTTCATGCCATATATTGTATATTATGCATATTTTGTGATGTCTTTGGGAAGTTTCGATTGGAGTGAGGTTTATATTTGGATAATTTATATGACCTGTTAATGATAGTAAATGTAAAATATAGTAAAGTTCTTTTAAAATGTACTAAAATTTAAATGTTATACTAAATTAGTGAACTCCACAATTATAAATACATAGTGTAAATGTCTATTCTTCCAAAAAGTTCTCAGAGTTCTAACAAATCCAGAACAATATTTAAAATCCTATAAATAAATATGTCATAGGTCTATAGAGATCAGCAAGGAGACCACTAACTGTGGAACTGTGCTTGTAGCCAGGTCATTTGTATTCTAGTCCTGAAACATATGAGAGAATGTTTCATAAAACTACACTGATTTTTTTATTGTATTAAGAAACAACAGTATTGATTGGAGTCTCAATTCTCTAAGTATTCCCAGCAAGTTTACTCTCATGTCTACTTTTATGAAATCAATTTCTCCTATGCCATGTGGGTACAGTATATAATTCATGCCACGGGTGAAAATCAAAGTTCGTTGATTTCAATGCATAGATTTTTAATTGTTAATTACTTTTTTTTTTTTTTGGTTTTTCTCCGGTACCAGGAACCGAACTCATGACCTTGCACTTGCCAGGCAGGTGCTTTTGCCGCTGAGCTAAATCCCCAGCCCCTTGTTAAGTACCTTGACACAGTGAAGTGTGCCATACTTAAATGTGAACATGTAGTCTGTGTGCCATAGTCACTTTTTCATTGTGGGGACAAAATACCCAACACCCCCATGGAGAAGGAGGAGTGGGTTATTTTGGCTCACACTTTCAGTCCATCGTTGGCTGGCTCCAAGGAGTGATGGGAATGCCAGTCAAGAATATACCCTTCCTGGTCATAGGTTGCACACTCTGTGACCCACATCCACCTGGCACCACCTCCTATCAGCAGCACATTCACCTACTCACTCTGTGGATGGATCCACTGATGTGTGCAGTGTTCCCGTGGTCCAATCACTTTCCACACACATGAGAATTTGGGGGTACATTTATCTAAACTGTACAGTGCAGCCATTTTCTCAGATTTCACTTTTTCCTGTCTATGAGTACTCCTTAGTATGCAAACAAACCATACAGGTGCATGTAAAATAATAACTGTTTTGCTTCAAAGAGGCTGTTGTGAAAGATATCAGATAACAGAAACAGATGATGGATAGATGATAGATAGATAGATAGATAGATAGATAGATAGATAGATAATAGGTAGGAAATTTGAAAATAGGATGAATAAATTTAATAAATTTTAAGTTGTCTAAAATAGATCATTAGAATATTTGGCAAATTTATTTTGACACTGAGCTCAGTAGAAACACACTGAGCTCACATAAAAAAAGGAATGTGGGAAATCTAGGTTTATGGCATGAACAGCAGTTCTGTTTTTGGCAGTCTGGAACTTTTTCTCGCAGATATCACCTCTGTTTGAATGGCTCCAGTGTGCAGTGGCTCGTCTAGCGACTGTCACAGTACTTTTTTGTATGGAACCCCAAAAGTAGTCATTCAGTTCATATAGGAGAAGACACTTCATACAGCTGGACCGCCTCAATTCCGTTGTCTTTAAATTGGAACTTGGAATGGAGAAATGCGACAGCCAAAAGTTGCTGAAGAAGAATCTTGCAGGTGGCCACACCCAAGGGAAAAGATGCCGAACCTTTGGCATGAAGGTCTCTAGTAATTGCCTTGTTACCAACCTTGTGGAAACTGATTATTGTAGCCTGAGGTTTTTCAAAAACTGCATCCCATATTTACTTTTTTTATTTTGCCACCTTGGCCAAGCTTAACAACTAAAAATAACATTAAAACAGCAATTTGAAGATTTTCAGAGACAAATCATTGTTTCCAACTGAAATTCCCTAAAAATGTTAGTTTTAATATTAACTTTATATCTACATTTATACAGCTTTATTCACTATAATAAACAGTAATACATAATAAATTATACTCATATACTTGCTCATCTTTTAAGATTTAAAAGTTTGAGAAATACACAGAATTATCATGTTTACAATGAGATCTTTATAGATTGCTAGTGATAGATTCATTCTTCTGAAGCTATATATTTATTGTTAGTATATCATGGTTTACCTAATGAGACATATGTTATGTGTTTCATTTATTGACTATTCACCAAGGTAATAGAACTACATCTTAGTGTTGTAAGAAATGCCAAGGAATCAGTCTAGTGTCAAAAAGATCTGTTGATTTTGTGCAGAAGGAAATAATGACAGAAATCTGCTTCAGGAGAAATCTTCTTTAAAGCAGTCAAATTGATACTCTCTTCTTTGATATTTCCATGAAAAAGATGTCTTTGCACAGAGATCCATTCAGTCTTTTTAAAATAAGATATCTTGCACTATGAGAGGCAGAAAGCCACAGCCTTTGTTTTGCTGAAAAGTGGACAAAGTCCTGGGATGTTAAAGCCAGAGAGAACAACAACAATATTATAATAAAAATATTGTTAATCCTAGCAGAATTTTCCCTTGTTTTATTGTGGAAAAGACAACTAATATTTTGTCTACTTTATTAGTTTTCATTTCATCTTGACTTTGTTATTTTAATGTTATTTGATAATGCTTTTATTTTTAAAACTCAAAAGTGATTGTACACATACTATTTGCTTAGCTTATTTTCTTAGAAATGCTATTTGCTTAGAAATGTTTTACAATTCACAAATAGCTTCTACATATACATCTTTCACTTTTGTGTAAGTTAAGTAACTTGAGGAGTGCACATGTTATGCCCATTTTCAGATGAGAAGGTATAATCGAGCAAAGTCAGTATAATGTTCCAAATATCATCATATTCTCTGACTCAAATCTGAAGTGAAAAGTAAGTACCACTTCATAACCTTGAAAAATGTTGATTATCCTTAGAAATTAATAAGTATAAATAAAGGGTACACATTGTTAGATTACACACAATTAGGTAACATGACAATGGCAATCCTCAGGGAGGGTAAATAGTAAGAAACTCTTTCCTTTCATATAAATCTCTTAGAATCAGATTTACTTCCTTCTAGGAATTTAGCAATAAATGGAAAAAAATTACTGAAGCTCATTTTTTATGAAGCAAGGTCTGGCTATAAAGTTCAACTCGGCTTAGAGCTCAGTTTGTAGTCCAGGCTGGCCTTGAACTTGCAGCTATCTTCCTGCTTCAGCCTCCAGAGTGCTGGGTTGACAGGTGTGTGCCACCATGCCCGGATGCAGCTCATTATTAATCAATAGTAACATTAGGAATTACTCCTAAGTAAATAACCTTGAATGAATTTTCATTTCCAATAAAATTATTCATATTTTTGTTAAAATTGTAATAAAATTGAAACAGTTTAAAATGTATTTTGAAACACTTAATTACATAAAAATCTGCTTAAATATAGAAATATATTTCATATTTTATTAAATGAAATCTTTGGTTTTTAATGGATGATACATATGTATTTTCACAAGCAAAAATAAGTTCTGTACCAACCTATAAGAATATTTCAAAGATGTACATCATACTATTGGCAGATGTTTCATTAAATTGATTTTAAGTAATTTTTGCTTATCTTTACTATATACAATTTTCAGTGAATTTTGTTTGTTTTTACAGCACAACATTTATTTTCATTTTTCACATTTTCAATGTAGATGTTTTTATTTACCGCTTTTGTGCTGTAAACAATGACAAGTTTATGAGTATGGAAAATCTCTGAATACAGTAGTTGTCTTTTATGCAAAATTTCATCTTTTTAGTTTCAGTTACTTGTGACCAGCCTTGCTTCAGAAATACTAATAGAAAATTCCAGAAATAAATAATTCAGACATTTTTGGGTTTTTAGGCTGCTGGGATCAAACCCTTGAACTCACACATGCTAGACAAGAGGTTTACCACTGAGCTACATTCCCAGCCCTACTCTTAAATTCGAAATCGTAGACTGTTCTGAGTAACATGATGACATCCTCCAGGGTCCCACTCCATCTTTTCCACAAAATGAATCTGCTCTTCATCTAACATATCCATGCTGTATATCCACCCTGCCCTGTGGCAGATGGGGAAAGAGGGCACTATTACATAACTTTATTAGAGTATATCATTGGAATTGTTTAATTTTTCATTAGTTACTATTGTTTCCCTCTCAGTGTACCAAATTTATTAAATAGTTTTTCATACCTATGTAGGTGTAGGAAAACACATATTGCATTTAGAGTCAATGCTATCCACAGTTTTAAGTATCCAGTGGCTCCCAGATCCCTTGCAGGTAAGGAGGGACTACTGTATTCACAATTGGAATAAAAGTCTTAACATTCGCAGTTAGCATGGCATTTACAATTATAGTATTATGACAGATTGGACAGCAATGAGAATACATTACATTATATGACTGTCCAATTACATTTTCTTTCCTGGCTACTTTTTATGAGTTAAAACAGAGAGTGTCAGAACACTTAGTTCTAATTCAGCCTTTCAGATGTACATTTTGAGGCTAAATCAACAAATTCTTCAAAACTTATTCATATTTTTTATCAATTCATGTAAAGCTATATAGATTATTCTGTTTAGACTTTCACTTTGGTAATCTCATTTTGCCTTCTTCAATTAAAAGTAACGGCCTCACTTCATAATTTTAGAAATGTCCCTTGCTATTGGCAGTGCTGATGTGGTGCCTGGTTGGTGTGCACACACACACATGTTTTTATATTTTTCTGGCCCCAATTTCAGGTAAGAACTTATGTTAGCACTGTAAATTTTTTCAGACCCCAAATGTTCCTTTTTTCATTAAATTAACCAATTGATGTCTAAGGCGATCAGTGGATTTTGCAGCAGCTGGCATGGCTTCAGCAACATTTAGGCATTAGGACAGTTTCATGTCACAGTTCAAACTGAGCCAGCTAATCTTCTCAGAATAGTGATTTCACTGCTTGCTAAGGACTTAAAACTCACTATGAAAATTATTTAAAATATGGATATATAATTTTATAGATGCAATTATAAAAATATATACTCCAAATAATTTTGTATTTCTTTATTTTGGAATAGTAGCTATTTCTTTACCATGATATTTTTCAAACCCAGTATCTGTTTCCTTTTTTCTTTATTGAATATTTTGACATCATATTTAGGAAAACAAGAGAGTATCAAGATTTATTTTAATGCAATAGCAGCAAATACACAATATGACATGTTGTCAGAAGTGGAGGATTTCTTTTAATTCTTAGGCTTTGCATGCCAGAAGTAACTCCTACTATTATTTCTCTTGTACATGGCTTCATCCTCAGTAAGAGCCTTCCTCCCACAAGATGCTCCATAGCCATTTCCAAAACCAGGTAGAGTAGGAAATGTGTGTTTCTCAGCAACCAACAGGCCTGTTCACTACTTCCTATGTCTAGAATCAGTAAATGAAACAATTTGAAGGATTAGTTCTTTCCTGGGACTTGATACAGAAAGTAAAGAGAAATGGTGGAACAATGTTATGGCTCTGAGAACTTCTGCACAGAAATATCCTATATAAATTCAGCTTATTACATTAACAAGATGCCAGATCAAGCCTACAGTTGGTGGCAGATAGGGAGAGGGAAGTGCAGTCCCCCTGAGTCTGGGCAGTAAATGATTAGAAATCATTGTACAATCTGATACACTCTCCCTAGAAGTAAGGGAAATGCAAATTAGAACAAAAGTGAGATACCGTTTCACACATATCTTCTTGGCAAAAATCCAAAATGTTAATTATACCAAGTGTTTTAGTTACTTTTCTTGTTGCTGAGACAAAGTACCTCTTACTCCATTCTAGAGAAAGACAGGTTTACTTAGCTCACAGTTCCTAGAGGTTTCAGCACACAGTTGGCTGGCTTCAAGGCAGGGTGGTATCTCAGAGGAGAAACAGTTCACGGTTGGCAGAAGTCAGTAAAGTCATGAAGAAGTGAAGCAGCAAGTGACAACTGACAAGCCATGACCCTCTTTCCATCCCTTATATTTTATCCTGGCTACCCACCCTTTAGGGTGCATAGTACTCACAGCCGGGCGGGGCAGCCTTAAGCTGAGCATCACACCATGAGTCAGTCTCAGCATCACATCCTTGATCCCAGCAACAAAAACCTTCGGTTCAGCTACCTCTGAAAAGCCCTGCATATGAGTGTATCAGGCTTTTAGGGGGACAACTGGATACAAACCATAACACCAGGTATATTTTTAAAGTGTGAAGAAAATAAGAACTTCAATTACCATTGAAATTATTAATTTATATAATCAGATAAGAGAAAAAGTGTTAATACTGTAGCTAGGAAAAATGAAGAGCATACAGTCTAGATGAAGGAATTCCATATTTTTCTAATAAAATGTCCTCGCATGTATACCTAATGGCATGTAGGATGTCCATCATAGCATTATTTTTGAAACACAGTTTGTTGTAAGAAACTGAAATGGTTAACCAAGTGGAAACAGATAAATGATGGTGCATTTACAGAATGGGATGCCAAACATCATTTGTAGTAAGTGAAGCTGCTTCTACACATGTCACCATGGAAAATTCATAATAGCTCACAAGAAGTGGTGTGAAAAACAAAAATTTCAAAAAATACTAAATTATACATGAACTCCAACAGAAGAGTATGTTTGTATATAACTGAAGTCATAAAAATAAGTATAAGAAAGAAAAATTAATGTGGGAGAAGAGGCAGCAGGAGACAGAAAAGAAAATGGAGTAGGAAAGAAAGAGTCAACAGTATCCTTAATATTTTATTTGCTTTAGAAAAAAATCAGTGTGGTAAGCTGTTAACATGGAGAAATGCTTCCACTTGTTACTACTGGTGTGTGTCTCACTGCCTTATGTTTGACATATTTCTTAAATAAGAAAAGAATAAAAATGAGAATGATGGTTAACGTATGAAGTGAGTCCAATTTATAGTACGACAATCAATGCATTCCCATTAAATAGAAAAACAAGTTGAAGAAAAATATGTAAGGAGTTATAGATTGTGCTGATATCTGAAAGAATTCCACATAAGGCTTTCATTTCCAAATAATCACAATGTGTTTATAAATGCACAGAATAAAGACTAATTCATTAACAGTTTCTGCTGAATACTGGGATGAAGAAAGGTGAGTAGTATTTTGTTAAGCTATATTGTCTGAATTCCTGAAATAGTATTATTCATCACTATGTATTGTTTTAAATTACTTTTATAGTAAAAATTATAAGATGGGATTATCAAAAACTCAACACTGGAGGCAGTCATATGGATGATGTTGGAAGCTTTTCCACAGGATGAGCATAAAGTCTGGAAAAATGAATATAAAATCAAAGGCAATCTCTGTCTGTAAGAAATAATAGCATCTGCATCTCACACTTTTTCAGTACTTTAAGATACCAACAAGTGTGAGTAAAGATTTTTAAAATAACAAAATTCTCTTTGAATATCTGCTTAAAAATGCTTAATAAACAGACTGTGGAAAACATCAGCATTCAGGCTGAAGACAGAATCATGTGGGTCCTAGAAAACTTAGGTCAAATGAGGCTTGAGTCTAAAATAAAGCAGTGAAGTAGAACAGGATTCTAGTTATAGCTCTGCAGAAAGGTGAATATACCTTCAGTAATGTCCTGTGTCTCTCTCCCTCAGTTTTCACCACAGGGACCTTTTACTGTAGCCTTTATATGGTTTCAGTTTGGAGATTGGATATGATCAGGTTTTCATCCAAGGGAAGCTTAGAACTTTTCTAGGCTCACTAGTCAACATTTTATGTTTTGATCATTACATGTCCTCTATTTAGTACAGATAGCATAACTTCTACCACATAAAGTAGTTCTGTTTTTATACTACAAAAGTTCTTTCTAAAAAAATACATACAAATTCTCTGAAAAATTTTGAGCTGTTCTATAAGTTCGGGGTCTCACACTTTACTAGAGCTCCCTTCACTGTTGGTGAGAATGCAGGAGGTATATAAGGTGCAGAAGGATCTTATAGCCCATTAATGGAAATATCAGAATCCCTCCTTAGTTGAACAAGGACTATCCATAAGCAATGGATACTTGGGAGAGGTAATGAGTAGAATGGCAGAAACTGGCTGTGAGAGTATGCATGACTGGAATACCCGTAGAGTGTAGGTGAAAACATATTACAATTCTGAAATTTTATACCCTAACAAACCTACCCAGTCATTTGTCATTAAATGACAGGGATGCATTCTGATAGCTTTGTCTTAGGTGATTTCACTGTCATGCAAACATCATAGTATCAATCATTCAACCTGGACTCTTGACATGGTCAAGAGGTACAGTAAACATGACATATGTACGGCCAGTGCTAGCATGATATTGCCTAGTGTTTCACAGCAAACTGTTTTAAGAAGAATCATACTCTAAAATAATTGCTGAAAGTATAGTAGATGCCCAAATCATTGATATGGTAGTTCATTGTCAAGTACTGTACACTGTGCATAATTGTATTGCTATGTTTATAAAGGGGACAACGCAGTATGTGTGTTTATTGTAGAATCACCACAAACATGTTAGTAATGCACCACGCTTTACCTTTACAATTTCCCTAGGTGATAGAACTTTTCATTATTGTGATCACTGTTGTGGATGTGGTGCAGCATTAGCTTACACCGTGTCATTCACCCCATGACTCTACTTGTAGCAATTCTGTTGTGTTCCACTCTCTTACTTCAGAAGCCATTGACCCATTGAACTGTCAGCATGTTTATGTTTTTCATGAAGACTTTTTTCTTGTACTTGGATTTTACTTTATGGGCAATGAATGTCCCCTAGGAGCAGTCATCAATAAATGACTGACAGGAAACCAGGATATGAACAGCATGGCTTCCTTCTTCCTTGAGTGGGATCATTCTGAGGTTCATGCTCTACTCTTGTTCTCATAATTAGCTGCATTAAACTTGAAGTATGGACAATGGTAACTAGCTTGAAAATATTCCCTTTACATTCTGCTTTGATTTTACATCTCATTCTCCATATCTTATCTCACTCTTTTTATTCACTGAATAATAAATTCATATTGGATTTCTGCTTTAGAGTCAATATCTGAAAGAATACAAATTAAAATAATATTATTGTCTCTTTATTCTCAATCATTTTCTCCCAATATTTTGTGAAGAATCAGATTGCAATTGAAAGTAAGACAAGGGAACTCTTCATTTAAATTAAAGTGTCGTAGTGTCTGGAAACATTGAAGGAGCTGTAATGACCTACAAAAATTTATCTGTGACTAAAGCCACACGATTCCTTCAATTATGTGTGGTAGATTCAGCATAGCGCCTAGTTCTCAGAAGCTTGTTACTCTGTCTTCCTGTATCCCATTTCTAGCTGTATAACTACAGAACACCCTCCCCCAACTCTGCTTTGGCCACACCTGCACGGAATGTAACACATGTAAAACTCCAGTCTGCTTAGCAGCATCATCACAGGGCCCAAGGGGACAGATGGAATTAGTGAGCACTTGGGTATAGCCCCTTTCATCTTTGAGATTTTCAATTGGCCAAGGGAACCAAAACCAAAATTTATGCAGGAATAAAGACTAAAGTTAATGGAATTGAGATTCTGTTATTAGTTTTCCTTTGCCTAGTGGTGTTCTTGAAATAGCAAAGAATATTTTTCATTAAAAATTCTAGTGAAAAGTCTTTATATTTTCCTCTTTTCAAATTTATTTTTAACCTATACATAAAACTTCCCATAGTTATTGAGTGCTAGATGATGTTTAATTCTATATATATATGTGTGTGTATATTCTAATCCACCTAAACACATGTCAAACTTATTACTCCTTCATGATGAAAACATTGAGCATAGGTTTAACACTTCATATATGAGTTAAATCATAATTCAGAAAACAAGATGGTTTTCACTGGCTTGAAATTTAGCATCTAAATGTAAGTAATTTCTTTCCTCTTGACTGGTAACCGAGTTAGGTGGCTCTGGCATTTTCACAGATGGCTTTCTCTGCTCCCTCTCCCTATTTGACAAGCAGCTGTGGGACTCTTGATTTCAGTTTGTTTATTTACAGTTTAGCAGAACTGGCTAAGTAGAACACTCACAAGCCCCCAGGTAACAGTGTTATGGGAGCAGGTATTTACAAATCCAGGAGAATGAGAATTTACCTAGTTCCTCTTTAAACTGAACCAGGAACAAGATCTTGTCTGGAAAGAATAATGCTGAATTTCACTCTAATTAGTATTGCTAATTCTATGATTATTTACAGCTAGAAGTTATGGATTTCTTTTCAAGGAATGAGGTATAGAGAAATTGGCTGGGGTAATCATTCAGGTATTATCTTTTCTTAATCTTATGATAGAAACTGTTTTATAGGAAATATAAAACTGTGGGTGTTTTTATATGTGGGTGTACGTTAGTATAACAAAAAGCATTGGAAAACTTTCAGTACCTCGTCTAGAGACTTTGATTGAAGTGATCAGTAGTTTCCGTAGGACCTAGAGATTTTAATCTGTGCCTAAGAATGGAACCACCTGCTCAAGGAAGATGGCTTTTCTGATGGTTAGAAATTAGAGGAATTCCTCCTGGAACTAGAGGAATCGAATCTGAGATTTAGTCCTGTATCTGCCACTTAGGGTAGTCTTAACCTCTTTATATTAGTTCTTTAATAAAATACATTTACTGTTATAACCAAACTAATTCTTCCTTCTCTGCAAAGCTAAAATTGTAATTATCTCTTTCCCAAAAGAAATTGCCGATTAATTTCAGACATTGATATGTACTTTAAAACCTAAGAAAAAGAAATATGAATCTGATATTATTTCTGACCTGAAGAAATTCATTAGCTACTGTATGATGCTGGGAATGTCCACAAGTTAATTTTAATACAGTTTAATTGATCCCAGTAAATCATGGAAAACAACAGCAGGCAATTGCCTTTGCAACAGGAAAAAAATATCATGTGAACTCAATTTTAAATAGGCTTTTTGTAAGTTAAACAGCAGAATTTATAAAGGCTTTGGTGGTCACAGCATGTTTTGGGAATAAAAACTAAGTGTACTGGAGCTGGGATGTAGTTCAGTGGCACAGCACTTGCCTGGCAAGGGTCCTGAGTTTGATTTCCAGTTCAAAAAAAATTTAAAAAATAATAAATGTAATGTCACATTGATTGATACAAAAAGGTGTAAATGCTTCCAGGACCAGACTGTGAAAGATCATAAATACCAGGTATTCATTCAATTTTAAAAGAAATGGTAGAAGGTTCATAGTCATATTTGCGTTCTACATTCGTCGAAATACATGTATTTCCTATTTGACTCTAGGCTCCTTCTCGCATCATGCAATAGGGAGGTTTGAATTGGCTACACCAGGACTCAAACTCAAGTCTGAACACAGAATCCTTGAGGTCTGTCTTAACCATAGTATCATACCACCTCTGGCTTTTCACAGAAATTGTAATAAGAGCTCCTTCCCCTTTATGCATTCACTGTGACTGGTTGAATGAGATGGTGTATATGCCAGCCTTAGGCTTGGCATGTATTAAGTGCTCAGTAAATGGTATATTTCTGTCCTATAGTGTTTTCAGTCTGGAAGCCGCTGTGTCTGTGTCTCCTCCAGCAATGCAGGCTTGCAGATTCCACATCTTCCCACTGTACCTTAGTTACATCCTGACTGATAGTCTCCATTGCCCAGATTCTTAGCATCATTTCTCAGTCTTCTAATCAATTTAATTCAATATATATTCACTGAAAGTTTACCAGTGCTTAGCAGACCATGCAGCTGCCCTATATTACATGAAAATGATCCAAAAATTAATATAGCATATTATTTGCATTCCAGGAACCTGCAATCTAATAATGGAAGTACACATATTCATAAATAACTACACAAGACCAAACTATACATAGCTTTGATTGCCTGCTAGAGGCACAAAGTGTGCAGCTGTGAATTTGAGATTCTCCTGCCTCAGCCTCCAGGATTACAGGCATGCCACCACATTCAGAAAAACTTGACCCCAGGTTGCACTGGGGTGTTCTTGTCCTCTGCCCAGTCAATGCAAGTCATCTGATTCACACCTCTGACCAAAAAGTGAAGCACAACTCCATTATTTATTAAAGAAAATATTACAGATGTCTACAAAATATTATTGATTAGCAAATGTATTTGAAAAGAAAACTCCCAGAAAGCATTGGCTATTTATCATGCTTTTCTTTTTCACTGTAAAGAAGCAGGATTGAATCCTTTTACATAACATTGAGGTGTTATAATTAAACTGCTTGCATCTTCCACCATACTGCACCATCTCAGTGTTCTCATCTGTAGTGAAATAATTTATACTGAGTAAAACTAACTCTAGCCTCTGACCCTTAATTAAGAAAGTGTTATCATATGCAGCAGTGCATAGGTCCAATGCCCAGTGAAAACATAAATTTCTCACTGCCTGCATTAATACTGGCACACAGGCACATAAGGACCAGAATCTTCCTCACTCGCTCGTAATTTCTGATTGCTCGTCATTGGCAGAGTACACTAACTAGGTACTCTAATGGGATGCACATAATCAAACATGCTGATAATGCTGCTGTCGTGCCAGAGCATTCCATACAAGAAAAAGAAGTCTTAAGGAGATCACAGAGTAATGGAAAGAATAGCATTTCATAAGGTAAGGAAAATTACCAGAGATAAATAAATAGCACCTGTCAGACAGAATCCATGTACACCCTTCAGGCAAGACACTGTTTAATGATATTAGGAAAAGTCTACTTCTGTTAACAAATATCGTGTTTATTAGAACAAGAGGGAACCCTTGAAATTAACACTCTGAAGAAAACTGAGAACCAACCTCTGGTCGGGGCAAACAGAGAGTGTCTTGGAGAAAGAATATTATGGTATGTATCTCCTTTAGGGACTATTGCTAACAATTTACTAACAAGTGGGATTCAAAATGGCTGAATCTATGTTGAACATAAGACTCATATTCAGTCTTTGCCAAATACTTACTGAGAAAAAGATGCTATTATCAAAACAGGCCTGAGGATCAATGGAACAGACTGGAAGAAACAGACACAACCAAAAACACACTCAACCACCTAATCTTTGATAAAGGGCCCAATCAAACTCACTGGAAGAATGATAGCCTCTTTAATAAATGGTGCTGGAAAAATTGGCTTAATACCTGCCAAAAACTGAAAATAGACCC
>NW_004955407.1:960751-966637 GCF_000276665.1 Chinchilla lanigera | reverse complement strand
GAAATTTTGTATGTATGTATATGCAGGATAGTCAACATGCTGTTCTACTGTCTTGTATTTCTTTGCTGAAAGAAACTGGCAGTGAGTCTTTGGTTGATCAGCATTACATGTCTATATCTGTTTTCATGAGAAACCACTTTGAAGATATCAATATGTAATACAACAAGCATTGTTAATTCCCTACCACTTTGTTCGTAACTCCGTACTGTCTATACTGTTCCTTTGCTATTTTGTAAAATCTTGTCTGTCTGTTAATGTTTTCCTCCTTTTATTTTTAAAATAAAAAAGAATAAACTAGATGAGCAAAATAACTTGACATTATAATATTGCAGGTAAAATGCTATGTGCAATGTGAGAACAGTGATTAGAAGATCATCCCTAAAGCACTAGTGTCTCTTGGATTATCCAGAAAAAGCAAGAAGGCTGTGCTGACTGAGGCAAAATAAGAGTGGAGAGAAGGGTTAGAGAGGTATGTAGAGGCAAACCTAACAGAGCTGACATTTCAGACATGTGAGGAATTTCAATTTGCTCAAAATAATGCAAACAATGAGAGGATTTAAACAGTGAAAGAAGAGTACTTTATTAGAGTTTCTGCATACATACATATATGTATGTGTGTATATATGTATATATGTGTATATATATATGATCTTCCTGACTACAGTGTCAAGATTATATTGTAAAAGTGGTCACAGCAGAAGAGGAAAGAGGTCATGGAATAATTCTATCAAGGAATGATGACAATGTGTACTTGGGTATTAACAATGGAGACAGAAATAAAAGTACAGATTTAACATCCATTTTTATTGGAATTAGAGTCACCCAGTGAGTTGCCTGCAACATGCAAAGTTAAGAGACTGGTACAACTCTTCATGTTAATACACATTGTTTGTAAGAGGGGAGAAGTTGCCACAAAACAAATGTAACCATGATTTGGTAAAAGAAACATTATACCTTTGCTTCAGAAATACTAAAGAGAGTTGTAGCTATGATATTTTAAAGACAAGAAGGGGGAAGAGGTAACAATCATAACCATGTATGCACCAAACATGGGAACACCAAACTATATAAGACAAATCTTTACAGATGTGAAAAACCAAGTAATTAATAACACTATTGTAATAGGGGACATAAACACCTCTTTGACACACAGAGATAGGTCAAAAAGACAAAAAATCAGCAAAGAAATAATAGATCTGAACCAAGTCTGTGAACAAATGCACTTAGTAGATGTATACAGAGTGTTCCACCCCCACAACATCAGAATACACATTTTTCTCAGCTGCACATGGGACTTTCCCTATAATAGACCACATTCCACCCAAAGAGCATATCTACCTAAATGCAAAAGAATTAAAATTAACCCATGCATATTATCTGACCACAGTGCAATGAAATTGGAAATTAATAACAAAAGGAACTCCACAAACTCCATGAACACTTACAAATTAAATAACAACCTCCTGAACAACCAAGGGGTCACAGAAGAAATTAAGGAAGAAATTTAAAAATACCTACAAACAAATGAAAATGTAAATACTTCTCAGAATCTGTGGGATACAATGAAAGCAGTCCTCAGAGGGAAATTTATGGTGGTGAACTCACACATAAGGAAAACAGAAAGAGAACAAATAAATAGCCTAATGCTGCACCTCAAACTTTTAGAAAAAGCAGAACAAGTCAAGCCCAAAGAAAAAAGATGGGAGGAGATTATAAAGATCAGGTCAGAAATTAATGCAATTGAGACAAAGGAAACCCTCCAAAAGATAAATGAGTCAAAGAGTTGGTTCTTTGAAAGAATAAATAAAATTGATAAACCCCTAACCAATCTTATCAAAAAAAGGAAAAAACTCAAATTCATGCAATAAGCAATGAAAAGGATGAAATTACTACAGATCCTACAAAAATGCAAAAAGATCATTATTATCTACTTTGAAAATCTTTTGGATACAAAGTCAACACTCCAAAATAAATAGCATTCCTATAAACAAACAGACTGAAAGAGAAATTAAGGAAATCATACTTTTCACAATACCATCCAAGAAATTGAAATATTTAGGAATCAATCTAACAAAAGAAGTAGAAGAGCTATTCAGTGAAAATTACACTACTCTGAAAAAAGAGATCGAAGAGGCTTTCAGAAAATGGAAAGATATTCCTTGCTCATGGATAGGACGAACCAACATTGTGAAAATGGCAATACTACCAAAATTGTACAGATTCAATGCAATTCCCATTAAAATATCATTAGCATACCTCACAGATCTAGAGAAAACATTCCTAAAATTTATCTGGAAGCAGAAGAGACCCACAATGGCAAAAGTAATCCTGGGTAACAAGGATAAGCCAGGTGGAATCACAATCCCTGACCTGAAATTATACTACAAAGCTACTTTGATAAAATCAATATGGTACTGGCTAAAAAACAGACCTGAGGATCAATGGAACAGACTGGAAGAAACAGCCACAACCACAAACACACTCAGCCACCTAATATTTGACAAAGCAGTGAAACAAACTCACTGGAAGAAAGATAGCCTCTTTAAGAAATAGTGCTGGGAAAAGTGACTTGCCACTTGCTGAAGACTTAAAATAAACGCAAGTCTATCACCATGCACCAAACTCAAGTCAAAATGGCTCACAGATCTCAATATTAAACCAGAAACACTAAATCTACTGGAAGAGAAAGTAGGTAAAAATCTTGAAGACATAGGAGTAGGCAGAGAGTTCATGAACAAAAAATAAACCATACGTGAAATACTTCAAAGAATCAACAACTGAGGTCTCCCCTTACTGAAAAGTTGTACATATAAAGAAATCACCAGCAGAGTAAAAAGAAAACAACAAATTTGGATAAAATCTTGGCTGACTTTCTTTCAAACAAAGGTCTTCTCCCTAAATTCAAAGATCCAATCCAAAAATGGGCAACTGAGATGAATACACACTTCTCAGATAAAGAAATACAAATGGCAATTAAATACAAGAGAAAATGTTTAACATCATTAGTTACTTGTGAAATGCAAATTAAAACAACATTGAAATTTCATCTCGCCCCAGTAAGAATGGCTATCATTAAGAAATCAACCAATAACAAATGCTGGTGAGGCTGTGGAGAAATAGTAACTCTTCTCCACTGATGGTGGGAATGCAGACTGGTGAAAACACTGTGGAAATCAGTCTAGAGATTCCCCCGCAAACTAAGTCTACAGCTTCCATTCAGCCCAGCTATTCCCCTTCTGGGTATTTTCCCAGAAGACTTGAAAACATCATATCACAGCAATATATGTGCACCCTTGTTCATGGCAGAGCAATTTGTTAATAGGTAAATTGTGGAAGCAATACAAATGTCCATCCACTGAGGACTGGCTAAAAATTTGTGGCATTTTTATATAACGGAGTATTACTCAGCTATAAAGAAAGATAAACTCAATGCTTTTAAAGGTAATTGGTCACAACTAGAGACCATACTCATAAGTGAAATAAATCACACCTGCATGTGTAAGCAATGTATTGTCTCACTACTGTAAAAACCTGAAAGAGTGAATAAAATTAGGAGGTATGATAGACATTGTGAAATGAAAGGAAACTGCTCAAAAGTAAAGAGCAACTGTGATGAGGGAAAAGAGAAAAGAAAGAAGGGGAAAATATGTATATATATATATACAGGATAGCTAATGTAGTTGTACTACCAACTTCTATCACTGTATTGAAATGAACAGTTAATGATTAATTATTTAATCAATCTTGTGTCTATATTTGTTTTCCTGAGTAACCACTTTGAAGATATCAATATGTAATACAACAACGATTATTAATTTCCTATCACCTTGTCTGTAATTCAGTATTGCTTGTACTGTTGTTGTGCTATTTTGTAAATGAATGTTTATTAATATGTTTTCATTCTTTTATTTTTTAAATAAATAAATAAAAATAAAGAGAAGAAGGGAGATCAGATAAAGGTCAAATAATGCTAATGAAATGTTTAGGAACAGAGATCTGTGTAATGTTTGTGATGTGGAGAAAAGAGAAGAATGTTAGACCTGGGGAGTCCACAACCTCTGTGGTCTGAATCCAGGTCAGCTACCCCCCCACACATGGAATTATAGTGTTCACAATCCTCATTTATAAAACAAGAGTGATGTGGAAGGTTAGCTCAACAGTTGCTAATAGCTTAACAATTTCATTAACACTATTACTCATGTGTTCTAAATAATTTTTCACGAAAAGAATATCTGAGACTTAAAATATCTAGAATTTCTTTTTGTCATTTTGAGGCAGGGTCTTTCTAAGCAGTTTAGGCTGGCCATGAGCTCACTTTACAGCCAAGGCTGGTCTCAAACTTGCAATGATCCTCCTGCCTCAGTATCCTGAGTGCTGTGCTTAAAGATGTGTGCCACTACTCCTTGCAAAATATCTAGAATAAATTCTGTACATATGAAATCAATAGTGTTTTATTTAAGGAACATTGAAATTATGAAATATTTACCTTATGAATTGACATAGTTATAATTCTCTACATAGTTGTTGATTTTCTAGGTACTACACTCCACAAACATAAAGATCTTCACAAAGAAAAAGTCATGTATGTGAATCATTACATAATACTTTCTCTGAGTGAGATCCAAAGTGTTTAGAGGTGTGCATAATTTCTCAAGATACCCCTACAAGATAAATGCTATTTTTACATGTATCTCTAGATGAGAAAATGAAACACAGAGAAATTAACTAAGTTCCATAAGGTTGCATAGTTAATTAATACACGGACCAAGATTTGAGTCCAAGGTATCTGGCTCTGTGCTACATTAAATGCTACACTAGATTCAAGATTAAAAAAGAAGTACACTGGACCTTCTATAAAAATATGACTCAGAGAAGTAGTTACTAGATTACATAATAAATTATCTACCATGATCATGAGGAAGAAAATAGAAAATCAAAAAAGAAACTGTACACAGAAAGGGAAATGAGTGAGTCAAAGACTGTGAATGCATTCAGCAGAACTGACTCAGCAGAACTGGATGTCTAATACAGGCTTGAGTGGATCCACATTGGGATCGCTTTTGAGGGGATTCACTTACACTGTCACTTTTGCTTTTTATCTTTAAGATCATTTGATTAGAATGGCTTATAAGTTGTCACTTTGGTAGCACATACTAGGATGGTTTAGAAGAGATAATAAAGGGTTTTAGAATCACCTTTCAGGTTTACATTTTTATTCAAATTGTACATGTAACTCGGGCAGTTATGTATGTGGAACTGTTCTAAATCTTGAGCCTGCCTTAATCTATAATTTTTTGGGGGTACTGGAAATTGAACTCAGGACCTTATACTTAGTTTTTGCTTGGATTCTTTGGTTTGATTTACTATAAAGGAATAGACAATATAAAATATTGAGTATGAATATTTGGGAAAATCTAACATTATAAACCTAAAACAGGTATTTGTTAAATTTTAGAGTGATTTTTCTATTACATGAAATAGAACATATTTTATTAAATATAATTATAGTATTATACTACAATATCAAATCTATTTATTGGAAAATGGCAATTCATTTATGATATATGTAAAAGACTACAGTGTACTTAGCTATTACAACTATTGTTCTGACTAATTTGGAAACAGTCTCTTTCTTACTATTGTGATTTTTTTTTGGAATAATTGACCTTACAAAGTATATAATACATCATCCTTACATGTAGGTACTGTTTTCATGTCCATTTCATCGAGGTATAAATTTATATTTGAAGAGGTCAAATAATTTACCTCATAAAATATATTTCAATCAATGAGATTTCAACCTAAAATTTTTATATCAAAAGCCACAAATAGGGCTGGGGATTTAGCTCAGCGGCAAAAGCGCCTGCCTGGCAAGCGCAAGGTCGT
>NW_004955407.1:944032-960651 GCF_000276665.1 Chinchilla lanigera | reverse complement strand
AAAAAAAAAAAAAAAAAAAAGCCACAAATGCTTCATGCACTATTCGGTCAATAACATAAAGCATATCAAATATAATTAACACCTATAATTAAACAGTACTTAAAGTTTAACTTGTTCTCGTAGAGCGATCTGGTTAAAGATCACTTCTCTTCAAAATGCATCTTTTTCCTCTTGTCACCTTCATCACCCTTGCTTACTTGATAAACTTTCTGATTCAGTGCCTGCTTCTGTTTGATCTCCGTACTTCCGATCTCACATCTCTTTAATAAGTTTGATTCACCATCGGCAGACTTTACTTTCATAGACTTGTTCTCCTTTTGCCATATATGCCTGTTTTCAGTCGAAATATGAATTGGTAAGGCTGTCTTCTGAGACTCTTGATGCCATATTGCCAATAACTATGTTGTATGCTTTCTTTCCACTCTTAGGTCTTCTCTGTAGCCAAATTGGTTTCCGCTCTCTAAAGCTGTAATACTCATTTCCATTTCTACACAGTTTTTACCTATTTCATCATTCTCACCTTCCATCGGATAGGTCCCAAATAAATGCTACGTGTATAGTCTTAAAATGTTGATTTTAGCTACTATACGAAATATTAATATGTTCCTTCTAGAAACTCCAGGCATTTATTATCCATATCATTTATGTGGTACAGTATTTAATTGCAGCATTTAATTAATCTAATATTGTTACATAACTTGAGGTTTATGCTTATTAGCACCTCAGGGACTGGAATTCATATAACCTATATCCTCTACTATTTTATTATATGCTGAGTGAATAATAATTGCAGTTAATTATACATTTCCAAAGTTATTCCACCTGAGAATAATTGAAAGTGATTGTACTTGAAGATGCAAGTACAATCTTAACAATTCTTGCAATAGTACTGTTAATTTTATGTTAATTACCCAGTTTGTAAAGGTGCAAATAAAGGAAATTTACACATACATTCACATTGAAATAGTCAAACATGAGAGCTGAATATATTCATCAACGTGATAATTTGAGATAATGTTCTAAAATTGCAGGTTTCAATATAAAAGTATATTATAATTTATAATTATCATCTTAAATATATGCACTTAAATATGACATTTTATTAATGTGTGTAAAACGATGTTCTTTGTCTTCTGCAAGTGTTGGTCCCTGTAAGCCTTATTAGAATATAATTTACCAATATTGAATGAATATGAAAAATTTGGTTTTATTAACTCATGGAATATCAAAGACCACTATAAGATTTAGTTATTCATTTAGTAAATATTTACTGAGCACCTAATGTATGTTGTAAGCACTGTCTTAAAGGATGAGAACTTTAATACAAACATAATTGCTCACAAGTGCATACACTCTAATATTGAAATGGTTATGGAATCAAACCACTGCCAATCAAATACCAATAAAAGGTACTTATAAAACCTATAAAATACCTATACCTATAAGTACCTATAAATACCTATAAAAGAAGGTGTGTGCCCTATGCAGTTGGTACATACAGATAAAAATTGATGTATATTGCTAATACAATTGGTCTGTACCAATATCTTGTTTTAACTTAGTGATTGAAGTATGTCCCAACTTTAGAAATTCTGATATGAAATGTATAAAATAGATTCTTTAAAGGGTTTGGAGTTGCATAAAAGTCTGCTAAGAATTCCTCTACTAAGTTTAAAATATTTTCTTATGCATGAACATTCTCATATGTAAAATATATCTGATCAATGAGATGGATTTATAACTCTGTAATAGAAAACTGTATGTGGTTCTTGGTTCTCAGTAGAAATCCTGACTACAAGTTTATGAAATGCTATAGCTGATTTTACAGAAGAGCTCTTTCTTACCATGAAAATTGTATTTTTCAAGCATCAGCTTACAGATGATCTACCTGAGTATAAAATAGTCATTGAAAAACTCAGGTACAGGTCAACAGCATTAATGCATGGAATGGCTCTGTGTGTGGAACTAAAGATGAGACAGATTAGGAGACCATATTTACAACCAGACACATCAAATATGTAAAACCCACACAGTTTCTGCTGATTACACAGCCATATAGAGCTACTGCAAGCAATGCACTGGACATTCTGAATCTTAACTGTGTGCTGTTTGCTGCTACGTTTTGCCCTTGAATGTACCCCTGCAATCCATGAGACTATATCACATCCAAACCGCAATGGATCAATGTTGGTACTCTACTTGTACCAGATGGAAGATACTGTTTCCATTTAGTTCTACTCAGTATTTATAGAACATTCCAAAAACGTAGATGAAGGTTTTGGTAAGCTATTTTAAGATGGTACCTGAAAGATAGAATACAAACTACTACTCAGTACCTCTGTGCATTGCTTATGTCTCACCTCCACGACCTTGAACAATTGCTTGAGCCTCCTTATTTGGGAAATGGGGCTATTAAGACATCATGAAGCCTTTGTAAGATGTAAATAAAATGATATCTATAAAATAACTGTTTTGTTCTCAAGCTAGAAAATGTTTTAATTTTTACATTGATTTTCAATATGCTTAAGAACTCCCTCTAAAAAAGACAATGTATACTTTTCTTACTTAAGGAAAATCTCTAGTGTTTACCTTACATTAGTAATTAAACATTTAATATTTACGTTAGTTTTCTGTATTTTTCAGTTACAGAAATGCCAAAAATATATGACTGCACAATATTTACAATTGTCAAATTGAAGAATGGACTTTAAGTTTGTTGTTAAACCAACAGAGATATACGGTATCAAAGCACTGAGGCGGCAGAGCATGTGGCACTTCGGGCAGTGGGGAGTGAGTTTTGTTAAAGTGTTTGAGTCATGCATACAATTCATTTTATGAGTCTGCTCTGAAAACTGAAGCATGAAATATCTTGCTTATTTTTTCATAAAATAAGGTGGCCATAAAAAAATTTAAATGAAATAAAAGTTATGGGATATATTTTTATTCCAAATAGCCTGAATAAAGCTATCTTAGTTCTGCTTCCTACCATTATCTCAAACCAAAAATATGAGAAATGAAATCATTTATTAAAACTATATCAATTAAATTCACAGGAATATTTCTATTATAAAATGGGTAATATAAACAACAACTTCAATTCATCCTTTAAACTTTATGATTCACTCCATCCTGCACTAGAATGCAAAGTCAGCATACTCTTCCAAACAGTGGTGCTGTTCTAATTACAAATGCAGCTTATGAAGAAAATTCAGATTATGAATTAAAATGGTTTTAGACTTTAACTTTGCTGTCTTACCATATGATCTCAAGCATGTGTCTCAATTACACAGTGATGCAAAAGAAATTAACCAGAAACACTAAATCTATTGGAAGAGAAAGTAGGTAAAAACCTCGAAGACATAGGGGTAGGCAGAGAGTTCATGAATAAAAACCAAATTGCACGTGAAACACTTGAAAGAATCAACAACTGGGATCTCATCCTACTGAAAAGTTTCTGCACATCTAAAGAAATCACCAGCAGAGTCAAAAGAAAACCCACAAACTTGGAAAAAATTTTAGCTGATTGTCCCTCAGACAAAGGGCTTCTATCTAGAACATATAAAGAATTAAAAAATTTCAGCCCCTCCAAATTCAAAGACCCAATCCAAAAATGGGCAGCGGAGATGAACACACATTTCTCAGACAAGGAGATACAAACAGCAAATAAATATATGAGAAAATGTTCAACATCATTAGTTATTTGAGAAATGCAAATTAAAACAACACTAAGATTCCACCTTACCCCAGTAAGAATGGCTAGCATTAAGAAATCAACCAATAACAAATGCTGGCGAGGTTGTGGAGATATAGGAACCCTTCTCCACTGCTGGTGGGAATGCAGACTGGTGAAACCACTGTGGAAATCAGTTTGGAGATTCCTCCAAAAACTAGGTCTAGAGGTCCCATTCAACCCAGCTATCCCCCTGCTGGGTATTTATCAAATTTACTCAATACAGGAATCAGCTGACTTGTGACGATGCCTTCTGAGCAGCACCCAAGTGATCAGTGCATAAACAGATGTGCTGCCTGAGTGATGTGAACTCTTAGGCAGTTAAACTTTTCTGCCTTCTCTACTCAATGGCAGTGAAATTTAAAAATATACCACACCATCTATGAAAACAGTAAAATACATGCTGCCTTTGACAATTTCTTAAATTACATTCATGAGTCCAAATAATTTCAGAAGTGATGCAAATCACATATTTTACTGATAAGTTATTTAAGTTTATCTAAACTAACAGACAAAATAAAATACCTATGAGGAAAAGCATTCAATTACACTAATATCTGTTCCTGTCGTAGAGGTACAATTCACTGTTTCATCAGAGAACTGCATAGCCTGGTATGCCAAGTAAGATTTTCCATGGACTTTTGTCTTCTACTTTTCTGATAATAAGGTTAAATCTACAAACTATTGCTAACAATAGATAGCCTAGCCATTCAATTTTTAAAATAATGTGTAGAATAGATTACATATTTCTTGGTATTTATTTTAAATGAAACATAATTTTTTTGCAATTTTGTATGTGCATGTGAGTAAAAATTGCTTCAACTGTTCCTAAATAAATACTTAAATTTTATGACTTCTTTTTTATGAGGACAGTAAAATTTGAACCTTCTATAAGGGAAATTGTATGGTAGGATCTGAAGTTCATCACTATACACACACTGAGTGTTGCTTAAACATGTAAAATTTCATAGATCTTTACATTATATGTCACATCTTCTGATGATTACTTTAAGAAATCACTTAAAGTTCCTCAAGTTACTTGTTTTTGAAATAGAAAATTATGTGCTTCAACTTATCTATAATGTACTTTAGAAAAATACTTGTTTTGCATTTCACAGATCCACCATTTCTCCAATATATTGTGTTCATCCTAGCATTATTGCTACTCTTAGCAATAAGGGCAAAAACAATTTCAAAAATATTTCATAAGTCATGATTTATTTTTTATTATTCTCCACTGACTATGTTTACTCCAATTATATGATGATGTGATATTTAGTAAGTTGTATGTTTTGGTTAATATAATTGATGAAATATATCAATAAATCTCCATTCTCTTAGGGTACTTAACCAGTAAGACTAAGAGTATGTAGAAGGTATGACAGTTTGCTAAATGTTATGGTGACAAAATACATTAGAAAAACAACTTAAAGGAAGAAAAGTTTATTCTGGTTTACAGTTTCACAGTTTAAGTCCATACTCAATTTACTCTGTTGTTTCTAAGACTATGATGAGACAGAAATAAGTAGAAGAGTGTTTTGGAAGAAGGCTGCTCAATTCATGGTAGGTGGGAAGGAGAGAAAGAATGAGAAAGGAAGGGGCTTGGGACCAAATACAGCCCTCGAGGTAGCACCTCACTCGCTTCAGCAAGGCCTTCCCTACGATTTCATAGCCTAACAATGTCACTGATTATGATCTCATGCATGGATTAATCCACTTGATGAAATTACAGCCTTTATAATCCAGTCACCTTCAAAAGCCCTACATCTAAATATATTTAATTTAACAATAACTTAGATCAAAACCATAACATTCTGCCACATCTCTAAAGGCTAAAGTTGCTCTTGTAAGGTTTAAAGCATTTAGTTCAGCTGCAAGAATCTCCAGAGTTGTAGAATTTCCAGCATTGTTCAAAATGTCAAGTCCAAATTCTCTTCTGAGACTCAGACAGCTCTTATCCATAAGTCCCTATAAAAATAAAAGACATATTATATACTCCCAAGATACAATGGCACAAGATAATTGTAGTCAGGGTTTGCAAGGGAAACAATACAGGACACACAATTTATAGGATTATTTTATAATAGTCACCCCAAAGAGTCATATACATGAGCGTGCAAGAAATCTGTCCACACATTAAAGACCAAAAGCATCTACCTGAGGGCCTTAATCGCACAGCCCTGTTCTGCGTGAGTCCAGCTGAAGATCTAGAAACCATAACAATGCCCCCATGAATCCAGCTGGAGGCCAAGAGCCAAAAATATCTCATGCAGGCCTGTTTCAAGGATCTGTGCTGGGAAGACCGAAATGTCAGTGCTGGAAGCTAGAGAGTCTGTGCCAGCGGGTTGAAGGATCTGTGCTAGCAGGCTGAAGGATCTGCACTGGAGCCAGGAAATGACGCTCAAAATGAAACCAAAGCTTCCATGAAAAGTATCACAGCTATCCTCAGCAACAGTGGGGTCCCAAGCTCCTTCGATAATCAAGACAGCTGAGTTCCCATCAGGAAAGCCAATGTGACAAACTTCTCCAGGAAAATGAGCAGTGCACCATCTGGCCAGGAAGCGATACTCAGAGTGAGGACCAGAGCTCCCGCAAAGTGAACTGTAGCCATGCTCAGTGACAATGAGGTCCCGAGCTCCTTTGACAAGCCAAACAGCCAAATTCATCGAAAGCTAGCAAAACAAGCTCCTCCAAGAAAACCAACAGCTTTCAACAGCTTTTCTTATTTTCCAGTTCTGCCTCTGATGCTGCTGGCAACAATCCTCAGGTGGACCTCTTCCACCCAGCACCATGCTGGATCAGTTCAGCTGGGTGTTAACAAGTTGACCACCAGTTGTCAATCCACCACAATAATCATTCCCACTGCAAAAGAAAGAATACAAAAATAGCAAGGATTTGGACCAAAGCAAGACCAAAACCCCCTCGGGCAAACATTAAATTCTATAGCTTCGTGTTCAGCATTTAGTGTACATTTGGCATGATGTAAACTGCAAAGACTCAGACAGCTCTGTCCCTACAGCCTTGCTGGTTGTGTTCTAAATGACCTTTTCTTGAGCTGACTCTACGTGATGCCTTAGCTTGACAGACATCCCATGTTCCTGGTGTCTCCAACTTTCAGGGGTTGCCATTGCAGTTTCAACCTTATTTACATAGCTTCATGCATCATCTCAGTGGTTCCTGGCAGGGACTTAAACTCCTTCATACATTGTCTGGCCTTCCAGACCTGCCTTTCAAATTTGGGTAGGAGCCTGTATGACCCACAATTCTTGCATACTGCACACCTGCAAAACCAGCACTATCTAAGCCTTCTTGAAAGTCATTTCTGTAGCAGCTTCTGAAAGCATGGATGGCTGAACTCAGGAAAATGCTGAGCCCTAAATAAAGTGGGATCTTTGGGGCTCTCATCTTAAAGAGTATTTCAGAGTCGTACATTTATTTCCTTATGCCTGGTATGCATGGAGTCTGATCATTCCTTCAAGGCTTCTGTCCTATCATACTGGTGGAAAGTATTGGCTTCTTTTTATAACACTAATTTCTGCAGTAACCCCACATTTCTTGGCCTCAACTTTACACCCACCTCTTTTCTGACGGAAATACAAGCTTTGCAAATCTTTCTAGCCAGCTTTTGCTCTAGATTTTCACTATAAATCTGGACAAAAGCAGTCAGTAATATCCATGCCACCACCTGAATGCTATACTGCTTTGAAATTTCCCCTGCCAAATAAACTATCACCTTTAAACCCAATAAACCCAAACCTTTAGGACATGGACAGAATATAGACAAGTGCTTTGTCAAAATGTAATATAAATGGCTCTGATTTAATTCCCAGTAGAATCCTTGTTCCTATTTCAAACCTCATTTTAGATCCAAACCTTAGGAGAAGGCTTACTGTAACAAGGATAAAGCAAGTGGGAAAGGTCAGCATGTCAACACAATTTCATATAATGAATATCAATATCTGAAATGAGTATCATGTGGAGGAATTACAATTCACTTAGCAATGGAACTTGGTATGGCTTACAGCAGTAAAAAAAATCCAGGTTCACTTCAGACATTTCTGTTGTGTATATATCAAGATGTAGAACTGTTCTGTCAAATGGTATGTTTATGTTCATCAGTAGGATATACTGCCAAATATGTATTCAAAATAGTAGAAAAAGTTCAAACTTCCCTAGTAGTATATGACAGTTCATGCTATCATATCCTCTCCAACAACTGTTTTGTATTTCTCTTTCATCTTGGACATTCTGGTTGATGGCAACAGGATTGCATTATACTTTGAAATAAAATTTTAAACCATTTTATTGAGAAACTAAATATAAGAGATACAATAAATATATAATAGCAGGAAAAGACAATTAGGGACAGAAAAGAGTGTAAGGTGACTCAGCAGTCTGATTTTTACTTGTCTCCAAAATGAAACAATATACAACACCTGAAATAAAAAGAGAAAAAGGATGCAAAATATATGCAAAAGTCCTTTTTAAGAGACACCAGGTAACAAAGATGATAAATAAAATAGTATAATTCTATAGTTATATCAATTTCATATCTTGAGACCATTTCCAGCTTGTAAAAGGTCAGAAAGAACTTGATTTTTTTTAAGAACCTGATTTTAAAAATCTGGGATTTGTGATTGTGAGTTAAGAGCATAGATCTTAGAGTACACATGGGACCAGGAATTTAAGTTTCACTAGACAATGTATGAGAGGACAGTGCTACTCTGGAGTGGAGCTATGGGGAAGGTCCTCTGTGAGCCCTTGTCAGGGTTTTGTTGCTAAACCAACCAAGGAGATAAGAATCTCCATAGAGGTCTGATGGCAGAAGAAAAGCAAATGGGACAATAACAGAGCAGGTGGGATAAATAGAATAGAGTAGTACAGAAGACTTAAAGCCTCCCTATATGAGGAAACAATTAAGTGTAAGTAAAATGAAGAGCACAATTAAAGGGCAAACATTGTCAAGTTGGATTCAAAACCAATAACGATATCCAAGTAAGTACTTGCTTCCTACCAGAAACATTTTAAATCTAAAAACACAAATAGATAAAATCCTGTGGTGCAACTTAACAGGAGTTACAACTCTGAAAAGGCCATCAGGGAAGGGTTCATTGATAGGGTGACATCTCAACTAAGATCTGATGGAAAGAAGGAGCAAACGATGAATATAGCTTGGGGTCAGAACAAGCAGAAAAGGTCCTGTGGAAGGAGCAAAGTTTGCTTTAAGCGTTAAGAAGCATCTAAAAGGAAGCTGAAACCCCTTCAGATAAGACATTATCACTTAAATTTTTGTTCAGAAAGTAAAATGGAACAATGTTTGACATACCAAAATTTGATTAAAAACAGACTGTTTTATATACTAAACAATATTTGTGGCTAAAATTTAAATGGCAGATAAAAAAGAAAAATAAAATAGCTCTTATTCTATGCCTTTGTAATAATATATAAATTATATTTAAAATACCACTGGACTATTCTCAATATTAGCCCTTTATTTAGACTTAATTCTTTCTTTCTTTCCTTTTTTTTTTTTTTTTTTTTTTTGGTACTGGGAATCGAACTCAGGACCTTGCACTTGCCAGGCAGGCACTTGTGCTGCTGAGCTACATCCCCAGCCGCTAGACTTAATTCTTTATAAATTGACTACTTTATTAGATTTTTAAATACTGTAATTGTTTAAAGGTATTGCTCAACTTTCTAGATAAGTTCAACTTTTAAAGTTATTTGAGAAACTATTAAATACTCTGAATTCAGTTATTTTTAAATTGGGTAATTAAGTAGAAAATATTTACTAACAAAAATGTATGTTTGATTTATTAATATTTGTGGCTTGCTGTCTTACAACTATTACCTCTTAGGATCAAATTTATAAAATTGCATATGTTTTAAAAAACATTTCATTTATCAAACCACCAGTGGAAATAACTATATATGTTTTTCATATACTCAGGTTTTCCATTGGTTGGAAGAAATATTTTGATGATATAGTCATTTTTATTAGCTGAATATTACTAATTTTGAAGAAATTAGAGAGTTTATAATAATTTTATACCACTATTCCCTGTGGATACTGATATTGAATACCTAATCTCTTAATAGCAATTTTCCAGTGAAGAATTGATAGTTTTCTTTAACTTAAACTTCTTGATAATTCATTAAACCTTTTATAAAACCAAACACAAAATATCAAAATATAATACATTTCTAGTAAACTAAAGAAAGTTTAGCTACTAACAAATGTGCTAAACATATACCAGGTCCAAACTGAGACTTTGTCCTTGGGTACCAAGAAGATTAAGAAAGAAGTGGAACACAAGTGCATGTCTAACAGTGTGAGTCAATGTTTTTAATGCCATTTTCCAAAGCTACGAAAGCCATCATGTGTACTGCTGGTTATGGGCATCCTTAAACATGTGAAGCACGAATGGTTTGTGTGTGTGCTTATGTGCATGTTTGTGTGAGTGTGTATATTTGCTTGAGGTACACTGATTTTAAAATTTAGCAACTTCAAATAGAATGTCATAATTTTCTTACGATTTTAAGTAATGCATTGGTCAGCTTTTCTTTTGCTGAGAGAAAATACCTACTATCCGCAATCTAAAACTAGAAAGTTCATTTGGCTAATGGCTTCAGAGGATTCAGTTTGGGCAAACTGGCTCCAAGGCAGGAATATCATGGCAGAAGGATTTGGTAGGGAAGACTGCTTACTTCCTGAATTCCAGGAAACAGAAAAGGGAACAGTGCCAGAGAGGAAGGAGAGAGGATCAAATATAGATCCCACACTCATGCTTTTATGGTCTGTCCAAACACACCCAAGACTGTGCTTTTGTAATCCCTTACAAAGTTCCCAAGCCAATCAAGATGACAGTTAAGCTTAACATTACAAACTGCTAACTTGATTTTATTAATATTAATGAATATATTGACATTTCTGTGTATGTGTTACACTGAACTCTTTAGATTCTAAATATGTATAAGTTAAAATGTTGCCCAAACATCCTCTAGAAAAATTACTAAAAAGAAATTGTTTTTCCTGTTTTTACAGCTTGCAGACCAGGATTCTATAAAGCATTTGCTGGAAACACTAAGTGTTCTAAATGCCCTCCACACAGTTTAACCTACATGGAAGCCACTTCTGTCTGTCAGTGTGAAAAGAGTTACTTCAGAGCTGAGAAAGACCCACCTTCTATGGCATGCACCAGTAAGTCCACACCTTGTGCATTTGGAATCCTGCATCCAACCCCTTGGGTTTCTTTACGCTTAATTATAAACAAATGTACAAAGTCCTGTGTTATCAGTATAATGTGTCTTTGGTAAGGAAAGAGCCCTATCTTCTCTGAATCATTGTCTTTCACATGGTTTTAAATCTGCATTTACTTCTCAAAATTTCCACTTCTTCTTGGTGTATTCATGCAGAAACTACTTTGACACCCTGCAAATATTACCTAAGCAAGACCTGTGGTTGCTAACTTAAGACGGTTTAAGAAAAAAGTAGAAGTGATAAACAAAACCTCTGCTCATCACTTTAACCATGTTACAGCACATGAATTATGAAAATAAAGTTTTTTTGGGGCTAGGGAAAGTTTGAATCTCCTTGACATTTGTTTTCAGGGAAGCTGTTTTTGAGTTTGTCCATATTTCCCCCTCAGTTTCTCCTCACTGTTTTGGTTGGAACCAGTAGAATGTTAGTTCTAAATGTGAAGGTCATTTCAATGCCTACACTCAGAATTTTAGATTATTTCTGTCTTCTATTATTTAAATCTTGTGAAATACCTATACATTTAGAAAATAAAAGTGAATTATTAATACATTGCTAAGCCAGACAAAAGTAAAATGTCACACTCAGTTATAAAGGATTTTTAAAATTATAAACAAGATATTGCATTATTTTCTTATTCCCTTTAATGATTTGATCAATCTTCTATTCTTACATCTGGTAATCTGAGCAACTTCATTGAAGATAACAGTATGTAATATAACAACCACTGTTAATCCCTATCATTTGGTTTGAAACCCTGTATCATTTTTAATGTTCTTGCTTTGTTTTGTTTGTATTTTGCTATTATTCTTTTTTGTAATATTTTCTTTAAAATAAAAAATTTTAAAAGAGAAAATTTATCATTCTTGATGATCAATGGGTACAAAAATATTGCTTGTATAATTCTATAGAAGCAAAAGTACTATAGATAAAGAATTATGTTATGTCACATATTCCTTAGAGACAAGAGTTGTCTCAGCTTTTAAGCTTAAATGATGCCCCTCAGGTTTCTATGTTTAACTATAGGTTTTATTGTAAAATGATTTTAGAAAACATAATTGACAAAAAATGCAACACATTCATTAGCAGATGTAATATTTGCTTTCTATTGGAAATTTATTTTTTTATTTTAAAGATAAAAGAACAAAAACATATTAACAAACACATACATTTACAAAATAATACAAAAACAATACAAGAAATACAGAATTTCAGACAAGGTGATAGGAAATTAACAGTGGTTGGTGTATTACATATTGATATCTTCAAATTAGTTACCTACATAAACAAATATAGACATGTAAGATTGATTAAGCAATTAACAATAACAATAAACAATTCTATATACATAATTTTCCCCTTCTTTCTTTTCTATTTTTCCCTCATTCCAGTTGTTCTTTCCTTTTGAGCAGTTTTTATTGGAAATTTTAAATGACTACTTTCTTTGGACAATTGCTAGATCTTTTTCTTGAGAATATACTTTAAATTTTCAGTAGAAAAATATAAATTATAAATATTATTTATTATAAAAATAATTTATAATGATAAACCTTGTTGTTAGTATACATATATATTTTCTTGTGTAATTAGTGTATATTATTATATTGTAATATGAATGATATACTACAGTTTAAGTATATGGAATTTTTTTTATAGTCACTGGTCTGCCAAATAACTGTCTTTTAAAATCTGCATATGAAATGGAACGTAGATTCTTAATTGAGTGATGAGGGGGAAAAGAATCAGTGTTTTTTTATGTTCATAGGCCATAAATAGACAATTGGTAAATTGAAAAAATAAAATGATTCCCACCTTCAAAAACTCTTTGAGTGTTATAGGGGAGTAAATAGGAGGGTCTATTCCCTGGAATGAGAGGCTAGCTGAGGAACAAAACATGAGATGAAACAAGCCCATAAATACTGTGAGTTTTTCTGCCACTGTTGAATCAGACATGTGCATATATTAGTTTAGCATTTTGTTACTTCAATTTATTTCCTTTTTCAAAAGACTGGTATGTACACGACATTTTTAAAAACTACTGTACTGAATAGGCTAACAAGAGGCGAAAAAAGAAGAGGTTTAATTGTCACCCCTGAGCAGAAACTTAGGAAGAAGTGCGCTGTTGTTGCTGCTGGGGAGGAAACACAGTTCAGTCTCTGTCACCACAGTTCTTAACTGTCATGGAGCCCTGTAACAAAAGACACATTAACAACAGAAAAGCAAACAGTTACTAATGTGTATATGTGGGAGATACTCAGGATGTGCAAATTTCAGAGATGAGTTTGAGTTCGGGCTTAAATAAACTGAAACAAACCAAAAAGGCTGTTGGGACAGGAAAGTGTAAAATAAACAAGAAAATCACAATAAAGAAAGGCCTATTGTGCACTTAACTTACAGCCTTCTTCATGAGAGCAGTCTCTGCCCAGTCATCTGTCTCCTGAAAAGACAGAGAAACAGTCTTTAAGTGGAGGTTTCCTTTACTGATATGCATTTCCCTTACTAAAGAGTAACGTTTATTTGTTTGTTTGTTTTCAGAGCTCCTCCTAGGTTGTCTGTAGTCTCTCAAAATAATCAGCTCAGAATAGTCTTTGTGCCTGAGGGGCATATTTTGGAGGGGCATATGCTGCTCTTCTAAATTGCCCTTAGGGGTCAAAAAAGAGAACCCAAAGTAAGAACAAAGCAGCAGGGATTTTTCTTCTGCAGCCACCAGAGCATCCACTGTCAGTGCTCCTCTATGATGCCTCTGTGCGAGGCTGTTTTGGCCTTGTTTAGTAAGGTTTCGATACAGCTTACTAGGAGGTGCACCATCCTATACAGCCAAAGCATTTGAGATGGAATCTTGATGTGCACTAGATCGGTACAGTTGAACAAATTAGTTAACCTCCCCTGGCCTGACTTGCACCAACCACAGAAATAACAACAATATGTACCATATAATGTTGTCCCAATGATTAATAAAAGAAAAGTACTAAAACCAGTATTTTGCACAAAGTAGATATTCTGTAAAAGTTAAGTAAAGAAAACTCTTGTATTTTAAAAGTTTCTGGTAAGTTAATATTCAAATACTAAATGATTTACATTGAACTATTACGCTAGGCTAATAGCATCCATCATTTATATTCCTACAGACTGAAGGAAATAATGTACTGACTTAAAAAAAACTTTTCTAGTACCTGTTTGCAGTACATACTGATTGGGACTTGGCTCATGTAATAACATGCCTTAACTATTTTTATGTCCCCTTCTCCTCTCTTCCACCTCTTCTCCCAAAACTCTTGGTCCCATGCCCATTTGAAAAATATCTCCCTTTTTCCTATCCTTTATTTTCCTCTTTAATTTATTTAACTTTGAGTTTCTCATATAAAGAATGATGCAGTAGTTAAACATACATGTCTGAATTATTTTGCTTAACATTATGGTCTCAAGGTATATGCATTTTCATAAAAATGACTCCAATTTATCCCTCTTTATAGCAGAGTAGCACTCTTCGTGTATAAACACCAAATATTATTTATCTATTTTCTGTTGATGAAAATACAGACTGCTTCCAGAGTTTAGTTCTCATGAATTATGCTGCTATAAACATGGCTGTGCATGTATCACTGTAGTATGATACCTTTAAATCTTTCAGAAAGATAAAATGGAATGGAAAGAGCTAGGTCAATTAAAATTTCTTCTTTAGTTTTCCGAGGAATTTCACACTGATTTCCATATTGATTGTACTAGTTTACATTCCCACCAGGAGGAGGGTCCTGTTTTTCTTTAGCATTTGTTATTATTTGATTATTAATTATAGCTATTTTCTAGAATAAAATGAAATCTTAGTGTTGTCTGAATTAGCATTTCTATAATAGACAGAAATTGTGTACATTTTTCATGTATTTATTGGCCATTTGCACTTCTTTTTCTGAGAAGTATCTATTCATTTCAGTTACCTATTCGACTGAATCTTCTATATTGGAGGCTATAATTTTTATTACTTTATATATTCTATGTATTACTCCTCTGTCTGAAGAGTAGCTAGAAATAACTTTTCCCATTCTGTAGGTTGTTTCTTTTCTCTGTTTGTTTGTTTCCTTTGCTGTGCAGAACATTTTTAAATTTGATGTAATCCCATTTGTTGATTCAGGAACTTATTTCTTGTGCAATTGGAATTCTGCTCAGAAAGTCCTTTTCTATACCTTTGTATTTAAAATTTTACCTATTTTATCTTTTAGCAAATTAACTGTTTCTGTTTTTATATTTAGAGCTTTAATCCATCTTGGTGTTAGTTTAGCATATGGTGAGAAATATGAGTCTAGATTCAGTTTTGGCTTGTGGATATCTAGTTTTCCCAGCATCATTTGTTAAAGAACCTCTCTTTTCCCCAGTGTATATTTTTACCCTCTTTGTAAAAGATCAGATGACTGAATGTCCCAAGAACAAGAGCAACATAAATCTAAGGCTAGTATCAGGTTAATAATACCCCCTTGTTATTGCAGGTTGATCAGTTCCACAATCTCCCAAACAAATGTATGGCAAAGGCTAAATAAAAAGAGGCAAATGGAGTGGTTTCAGGGCTCCAAGAGGACCAAAGCCTTCTCACAAAATTCAAAATTCTCTCAGGGCTAACTCCAAGACTTTTGTTGGGTGGCCCCTATTTATTTGATTATCAGAAAAAGGGAGGTGAGTACTCAGGGACATCTCCAAGTAAGGTATTAAATTCATCCTTAATAAGAATTAAGTTAATCCCCTCAGAAGTGAGATGACTGAGGCTATAGTTTTTATATAGTTGAAGTCAGACCCAGGTGTCCTTGGCTGGGCTCTTGTCTTATCCTTTGAGGCTTTCTGGCTTCATCCACCATTACAGGCTTTAGTAAGATAATGACTCACAGAGTTTCACTTACTATGAGTCTACCATCCATTTCCAGACAAGGAGCCAAGGCTCATAAGTAAGCATGAAAATCCAATTGGTTAATTTAAGTCCTGCTCAGGTCTGCTTCACAGTGGTCCCCATCAAGCTAGCACAAGTAAGTAACTTATAAAGATCAGAACAAAAATGAATAAAATTGAGAATAAGAAAACCATACACAGGATGAATGAATTATTTTTCTAGGATCTTTGATGCATTATTATGTTATTTTGGCTCACTCTTTTTCTGATACAGGCATTCACAGCATAATTTCTTCCTTAGGAATGTTTATATTGTGTCAGTTAGTTTTCAGTATGTTGTACTGATGTTATCATTTCTTTCTAGAAAGTTTCTGATATTTCCTTGATTTCTGCTGTGATCCATTGATAATTAAAGAATGAATTGTTTAATCTCCATATGTTTGCATAATTTCTGTCATTTCTTTTGCTCTTGATATCTAGTTTCAGTGCACTATGATCAGATAATATGTGTGGGGTATTTTTGCTTTCTTATTTAAGACTGATATATGATCTAGCATGTGCTCTATTTTGGAGAAAATTCCATGTTCTGTTAAGAATGTGCATTCTTTTATTGTTTGGTAGAACACTGTAGATACTGAAAAAGTGCAATTGTTTCAAGTCATTTAAATCTGATATTTCTTTGTGCATTTATTTTTGTCTGACTGATCTGTCATTTGTGATAATGTGGAACTGAAGTCCCCTACTATAATTTTTTTTTAA
>NW_004955407.1:939158-943152 GCF_000276665.1 Chinchilla lanigera | reverse complement strand
CTAATGATGTTGAACATTTTCTCATATATTTATTTGCCGTTTGTATCTCCTTGTCTGAGAAATGTGTGTTCATCTCAGCTGCCCATTTTTGGATTGGGTCAATTGTGTTGAAGTTTATCTGATTTTTTTTGCCCAGTAATATTTGTTTTGTGAAGTTGAATATTCTGGTTTCTGGTGCATATATACTTAAAATTGTTACCTCTTGCTGTTGCTTGGTCCCTGATCCAATATGTAATGATCTTTTCTTTCTCTTTGATGAGTTTTGGCTTGAAACCCACTTAATCTGAAAATAGAGTAGGTACTCCTCCTTGTTTGCATGCTCCTGTTGCATGGAATTTTACATTCTTTGATTTTAATACATGATTTTCTTTTTGTGTTAAATATGTTTCTTGTGTACAGCATAGTATTGAGTTTTCTTTTTCAGTTCAATCTATGAATCCTTATCTTTATCTGAGGAGCTGAGATCATATACACTGACAGTTATTACTGAGAAGTACTGACTTATTCTTGTCATTGCTCTGTTTGCTGTCTCTGGTCCTTATTTTTTCCTTTCCAGTTAACCTCTCACCAGGACTGATATAATCATTCCATTAGACTATCTAACACTGATGGCTTTATTGCCTTCTTCTAGGATATCCTTGAGGAATTTTGGATTGCTGATTTGGTGGTCATGAATACATTAAGATGGTCTTTGTTGGACAAGTCTTTATTTTTCCATCATTTTAAACAGTTTTATAGCTTATATTAGTCTGCATTGAAAGTAATTTTCTTTCATGATTTGAAACACTTCACTTCAAGCTCTTCTGACCATTAAGCTTTGTGTTGAAAAGTCTGCTGTAATTCTAATTTGTTTATCTTTAGAAATGATTGTTGCTTTTTTCTAACAGCTTTTAAAATTCTGTCCTTATGTTGGACTTCTGAGATTTTGTGTATGATGTGTCCTAAAGAAACCTTTTTCTGATTGTATCTATTTGGGATTCTGTATGCCTCACTCATCTATATATTAAACTCTCTCCCCATATTTGGAAATTTTCCACTGTTATTTCTGTAAATGAATAATTTTATGCCTTTAATGTTATCTCCTGATTTTTCACTAATCCCAGATTTTCTTAGAATAGTCTTCTTTGAATATCTAGTAGATATTGGATTAATTTTCCATGTTCTCTTAATTTATTGAGGAATCTCTGATTACATAGTCACATATATCAGCCTTAAGATCTGACGTTCTGTCTTCACACTGGTCACTTCTGCTACTAATATTTTCAATAAAACTTTTGTCTCCTGAATTTCTATTTGGTATCTTTTAATGTGGTCTATTTATTTGCTAATATGATAATTTGTGGGTTTTTTTCTTTTTTCTCTTTTTCCCTTTTAGCTCAGCTAGCTTTTTATTAGTGTCTGCTGAAACTCAGTGGTCAGTTTGTTTATTAAGTCCATTATCTGTTCAGTTATATTATCTTTGATTTTACTGAGCACCTTGTTGATCTGGGTGCTTTTTATTATTTTGTATAATTTAACTGTTTGGCTTTCTATTTCTTTCCCATTGATGCCCCATGTATCAGCTTTTGGGGTAGTTCAGAGTTTTTGGAAGCATTGTATTGTCTTGTTCTCTTATGTTTCCTTTGTATGTGTGTAAGTATGTGTGTGAATGCACACATATGCACAGGCCTGCATGCACTGAGGATTACAGGTTGATTATAGTGAACCTTGTTGGTAGTATGAAGATCTCTTTAGTCGGTGTCTGCTTTCCAATGATGTACTCTGAACATAGTTAACTGTAGACCTTTGCCTTTGCCCCAGGATCCCACCACCTCTGCTAATTTGGGGATGAGAGAGTGTGGTACAATTGGCCCAGCACCCAATTCTCTGGAAATGAACTGCAGTACTGTGTTTGATACAAAGATAAGCCTATTATGGCAATAAAAATTAATAACAACTGTTCCACTTTGGCAATAGCAATAACAAAATTAGCAATAATAATAGAGTCAAAGGCAATACCAGCATTAACAATGCAAAAGAATTCAACAATAATAATATAGATCAACTAAACATCTAAAGATTAATATAGCTTAATAATAATACCAGCTAAGATAGAGGAGTTGGGAAACAGGTAAAATTTGACAAATACAGAGGAAAATGAGAAGAAAGAGAGACAAGTGAGATAAAGGATCCTATTATGAAGTAAAAGATAGCAGAATTCGTTCAAAGTAGCAGAAAAGAACATATAAGAAAAAAGGGTAAAATAAAAAAAGACAGAAGGAAAAAAGGAGAAAGAAAAATATCCATAAACGCCCCCCAAAATAAGAAAACTAGAAATATGTTTGTAAAAATTTCTCTGCACTTTTGAACGAGTACTTTCTTTCCATAATGTACAGTACAGGAATCCACCAAATTTGGGTGAGAGATAGTGAGTCACTGCTAAGACTTACTTTGTTTCCTCACTCATACTTTTGTGTGTGAATGCTGAACCTTTCCTTGCATTTTCTGCTAGATAGGATATACCGTTCATTCAAGATATTTTCACAAAATATACAAAGTGCTGCAGTTTTAAGTCTGTCTGATATCACTAATATTTTCTAAATTCTACTTTATACTGAGACATTAGTATTTATTAAATATAAGTAGATAAAGAAAAAATAATAAACTCCAATGCATTATGTCTCCTAAAAATTAAATGATAAATATGAGGAATCAACCAGAAAAATGACAAATTAGGAGGTCATTGAGCCATTAACCTAAGAGAACCATGCAAAGTCCAGAAAGATATACAATTTACAATCCAAAAAGGAGTCATTTCTATTTTTCATTAACTACAAACAATAACTAAATTTAAACAGATACAATTCATTTAACTTCTGGATGAACTTGCCATCCGTATGAATTTGCCATCCTTTATTAATTTATGAATGTATTATGCAGAGATCAGAATTTGGGTAAACATTCAATCCCATCACTTTCTGCTGTTCTGTCAGTGTTAGCCTCTAAAACAGTACTTTCAGAGAACATTTTAAGAATCTGAAAGCAAACATCATTTCCTTAGTGTCAGGGGCAGGGATAAAAGTAAGTATAGTTTTGAATATATGAGGTTTTAGAAATAGCTAAGATTTTGGCTGATAAATAACACAGTAAGGATAAATCTCATAGGTAGATGGTCATATACTTTACACAATTTTAAGAACCCTGAAAATATTTCTTTCCATTTCTGACTCTTTGTATTTCTAACTCCTTCCTTACAGTATCTATAGTATACATTCAAATGTTTATCATTAAAAAGTCTTATGAGTTCAGTTTTTCACTCTTTTAAAACACACATGTTGGAAAAGTAGTCTTCCTTGATGTGGCTATGTTGCACATTAAATTATTTTATTACTCATTCAGACATTTGCTGCACACTCTACTGCAATTAAATTTTCCTCTCTCCTAGAAGTGAATTATATAAAACAAATACATTCAATGATCTGCATTGCCACTTCATATCAGAAACACTTTTGGTACTATTATTCATGATATGTAATGCTGATGATCATTCTCTTTTTTTGAAACCCTATGTTCCCTTTCAATCTATTTTTTTAATTTTAAAAATAAAAGGAAGAAAACATTAACAGACAGACAACCTTTTACAAAAATAGCAAAAGGACAGTACAGACAATACAGAGTTAACAACAAAGTAGTAGGAAATTAACAATGCTTGTTGTATTACATATTGATATCTTCAAAATGGTTTCTCATGAAAACAGAGACATGCAATATTGGTTAGTCAAGGACTCATAGACAGTTTCTTTCAGCATAGAAATAGAAGACAGTGGAACAACTATGTTAACTATCCTGTATATATATACATACAAAATTCCTCCTTCTTTCCCTTCTCTTTTCCCATATCCCAGTTGCCCTTTAACCTTGAGTGTATTCCCATCATTTCACAATGTCTATTATACCTCCTAGTTTAAATTAACTCTTTCAGGTTTTACACTAGTGAAACAATGTGGTGCTTGCA